>NC_142013.1:22488277-22643902 GCF_049901735.1 Notechis scutatus | reverse complement strand
CTTTTAAACCATGGAAAACCATATTAATGAGTTAAAAGTTTGGTGATTTGGGTAGTATTGACTTTCCAGGGATTGCAAAAAATAAGCAGAAGGCAGCGCTATCGATGTTAAATTTAATAGGATCTCTAATTTTGATGGTAACTCTATATTACTAAAGCAACTAATCCACCATGTGAAAGATCTGGTTGTAGAGGCAACTGAAAAATAGGGAAAAATATTTTTCTCAAATGATTTGAGATTGATTCACTTCTTAGCCATGAAAAAGTTGTAATTTTTTTAAAATTTCAGACAGAAAGGAATACTTTCTATAATTTTAGCCTGCTTTATAATATAGGTAATGTATGATAAAATGTGGCCAATTTACAAATGATTATTCAAAAATAACTGCAAGATGATTGTAGGTGTGGAAGAAAGTTATATAATGCTGCTGTTAATAGGGCAAGAAGCAAGCATTTTTAAAAGAAAAATAAGTATGTGAAAGAAAGAAAAATAAGTATGTGAAAGTTGTTCAGCTGTAGAATTTGCAGCTTTGCAATTTGCTAAGTAAAGAATTTTTACTCTACAAAGTATATGCAATTCTCACATATTTTTGGGTCCACATTTCAAATAACAATTTCCAAATATGCTTTGTATATAAACAGAAAATTAGGTATAAAATTAACAATAGATTAATGCTTTTTAAAAAGCACATACAAAGACTACTCACCAAAATTTATAGGAAAAGACTTAAGAATGCACAGCCTGTGGTGCACATCATTCTGTCACTTCTGCAAAGACTGGAAAAGTTTGATAACAAATGCACTGAAAGCAGAATAATAGCTGCCTGAATAAGAAAAGAAAGTACTGTATAGGAGTGGGAGGTTATGTGGGAAACCCCCAATTGATGAGAGTGATTCATCAATTGCAGAGGAAAAACTTTCTTTAAGAAAGAAGGTTGAATGAAATTTAATTCTGGGATAGATGCACTTGAAACTATCTCAAAGAAGAGCAGTAATATGCTCAACTATGTTTTCACATTAAAGGCCATGCTATCTAAGTTCATCTTGAACTAGCTGGTGAAATAAAACTTCCATGTTTATATGAAGCAACATTGTTTGGATGAAGGAGTATTGTAAGCCTCAAGATTAAACAAATAATCATCAGGAATACCATTAACATGGGTTTCCCAAATATAATATTGCAACTTTTATCAGGTAATAGTAAAAAATGGCTTAGGAGAAAATTTACTGCCATGGCTAAAAAAGATGAAAACTGAACTATAGGCCATGTTGCTATAAGAAAAACTGTCTATATGAAGAAGCATTACGTTTACAGAAAATGATAGACATTGTAATCTTTGGAATAACTCCATTAATAACTTGTTTCTTTTTGAAATGCCATAATCAAAGTATTCTGCTTTGATTTAGTAAGGGCATTCAGCTCACACATTTCTGTACCTTAAAATATGTCATGAATCTAAAGGAAAGACATTGTAACACATTTTAATTTTATGCTTTTTTATGCAAATGGAAGGATTGCAAGACAGCTGCATTTTGTTGGATTTCTGTGGATTGTCTCCAGTCCATATTTCTTTCCCTTTTTTAACTATTTCCTTTTCTTAGCTTTTGATCTAAGAAATTGATAACCTCCCTTATTAGACATAAAAAAAGACATTAGCTCCAGGTAAAACCCACTTTAAAAAGCTATAAAATGACAACAGCAGGAGTAGCAGCAATAACAACAAAACTGTACTGGCTTTTGAGAGGCAGTAAAGTGGGGAAGCCAAGTTGGAGTTCATTTGATTTAATGGCCAAGATATTTTCTTAGGAAAAGATATGATGACACCTAGATAATGTTTGTAAAGTGTTCATAGCATCCATGATACCAGTTCTAATAAGATTCCCTTCCAATACAGGAAGTATTTACATCTATTCATTTAGGGAGCCTTTGTAGTTAAAATGGCACCGAAAAAAGTGACTTATGACCGTTTTTCACACTTATGACCATTGCAGCATCTCCATGGTCACATGATCAAAATCCAGGCATTTGGCAACTGGCATGTATTTATGATGGTTGCACTATCCCGGGATTATATGATCACCATCTACAACCATCCCAGTCAGCTACAGACAAGCAAAGTCAATGGGAATTTGCTTAATGATTACACGATTCACTTAACACCTCTGGCCAAAATGGTCATAACCCTTTGGCTCAATTGTGGTAATTAAATCAAGGGCTACCGTACCTGTATAATTTCAACATCAGCTTTCTACAATTTCAGATCCCCAAGCGGTATTATGGTGGAACAATACAACTTAGAGATCACCAGGTTTGCAAATGGTGTTCACAGCTGCAAACACTATTTAAGTGCCCCCCCAGTTAATGCAAGGATGGTAAAACTCAACATGGCTTTCTTTCTTATTAATCTAAAACAAGAACCACAAGCCACATAAGTTGTATATAGAGTCTCTACAGTTTTGCAGGCTTTCAAGAAATAGTATGTTGGGGACCCAGATCACACTTACACAAACTCTAGCCATTCCTGGCTCATTCCTCACTTGTAGTTTCCATCGTCACTTGAGTGCCAGGAAAATCCCAACTTTATTTCCAGGCCAAGGTGAGCCTACATTAATCATTGGTAGATTCAGATTCAGAATTAGAATAGAGCTGGAAGGTCTTCTAATCCAACCCCCTGGTCAAGCAAGAGACGCATTTCAGACAAGTGGTTGTCCAATCTCTTCTTAAAACTCTCCAGTGTTGAAGCATCACCCACAACTTCTGAAGGCAAGCTGTTCCACTGGTTAATTGTTTTCACTGTTAGGAAGTTTCTCCTTAATTCCAGGTTGCAACTCTCCTTGATTAGTTTCCATTCATTACTCTTTGTCTTGCCTTCAGGTGCTTTGGAAAATAGGTTGGCCCCCTCTTCTTTGTGGCAGCTCCTCAAGTATTGGAACACTGCTATCATGTCACCCCTAGTTCTACTTTTCACTAGAGTAGACATACCCAATTCCTGTAACTGTTCTTCATATGTTTAGTCTCCGTGCTCTTAATCATCTTGGTTGGTCTTCTCTGTCCTTTTCCCAAAGTCTCAGCATCTTTTTTGTAATGTGATGACCAAAACCAGATGCAGTATTCCACATGTGGTCTTACTAAGGTTTTATAAAGCAGTACTAATACTTCACTTGATTTTGATTCTGTGCCTCTGTTTATGCAACCAAGTATTGCATTAGCTTTTTGGGCTGCTGCCATATACTGCTGGCTCATATTTAAGTGATTGCGCATTAGGACTCCAGGATCCCTCTCACAGTTACTGTTTTTGAGCCAGGTTTCACTTAATCTGTACTTGTACCTTTGGTTTTTCCTGCCTAAGTGTAAAAACTTGCTTTTCTTCATATTAAATTTAATTTTCTTGGATAGGGCCCATTGTTCAAGTCTTTTTGGATCCCAAGCTTGTCTTCTGAGGTGTTGGCTATTCCTGCCAGTTTAGTGTCATTTGCAAATTTGATGAATTCCCCTTTTATTTCCTAGTCTAAATCATTTATGAAGACATTGAAAAGTACTGGGCCTAAGATGGAACCTTGTAGTACCCCACAATCCCTGTAGATGTAGTACTATTAAGACTACTTGTTGAGTATGGTTTGTCAGCCAGTTACAAATCCATCTGGTGGGGATGCTTCTATCGCACATTTTTCTAGCTTATCAAGAAGTTAAGTTGTGGTCTACTTTGTCAAATGCCTTACTGAAATCTAAGTATGCTATGTCCACAGCATTTTGTTGGTCTACTAATTTAGTCACTTTGTCAAACAATGAAATAAGACCGGTTTGGCACAATCTTTTTTAACAAATCCGTGCTGGCTTCTACTTATAATTTTATTTGTTTCCAGATGTTTGCTGATCTGTTTTTTGATTATATTTTCCAGCATCTTCCCTTTTTTGAACATGGGAATCATATTAGCTCTTTTCCAGGCCTCCAGGATCTTTGAAAAATATGGTTCTGGGATAACATCTGTCAGTTCCTTCAGAACACTGTGACGTAATCTGTCAGGACCTGATGATTTAAACTTGCCAAGATCAGACTGGTGGTTTCTTATCACTATCTATCATCTATCTATCTATATCACCTATCTATCTCTATCTATTAATCTGTTTATCATATTAACTTCTTCTTCTTCCTAGCTTATTCCCGCAGGTGCAGGGTCCACTTTTCAGATCATTGAATGCCACATTGCATGGTCAGCTGTGTCTGCATATCCCACCGTTTGCATATCTTTGTCTTGTCATTTCTGTTTTGGGCTCCCCTGAGGTTGCTGGCCATTGACTTCTAGTTAGTAGACAGTCTTGGCCACAATGAAAGGTACTGCTCTCAAGACATGTCCTTACCAGTGGAGTCGGCCTTCTCTCATCTTCTCTATAATTGGTTCCACACCAAAATGTTGTTGAATGGTGTCATTTGTAATGTGGTCAAGAAGGGAAAGGGAATTTATCATATTCACTGCTTATCTTTTTTCCAAGGAGGTAATAAAGTATTTTATTAATATAAAAATCTGTCTCACCCTTGTAATGTATATAAATTTAAATCTGAACTTCATTTAGATGAGATTCTGCTGAAACGAAGTGCTCACAAATATATATATATATATATATATATATATATATATATATATATATATATATACCCTGTTTCTCCAACAATACGGCCTCCCCCAATAGGAAGTCCCAGCATGTTTTATAGGCATGAAATGAAATTAAGCCCCTCCCCCCAAATTAAGGCCTATATTAAAACATGCGAAATGGGGGTGAAATGGTGGGGGGGGCTTGCCGTTAGGAAGTACTTTTATTGCACACCCGGATATGGTGCTGCCTGTGTTGACCCCGATACTAAGTGCCTCACCAACGCCGAGGTCAACATCCAAGCCGTCGCTGCCCGCCCGCCCAAAGATGCAAGGGGGGGAATTAAGTCACCCCTGAAAAGACGGCCTAGCCATTTTTTCGGGGCTCAAAAAAAAAAAAAAAGACCCGGCCTTATTATATGAGAAACACGGTATATATAGATAGATCTTTGGTTATTCGGGTTTTCTCCCACGTAAGATTGGAAGTATCTAGGCAACGTTTTGATGAAGTCTCATTCATCATCTTCAGGCTTGTGTCTTCGGCTCTGTGCTTCTCAGAGTGATGTGAGCTTGCAGCTGCTTCTTCCTTTTAACTGCTAGTGGGGGTGTGACTTGATTGGGTGGGGGCTTGGCTGTGTTCTGATTGGGTGTGGGTGTGTTCTCATTGGTTGGGGGTTTGGCTGTGTTCTGATTGGTTGGGGGGTTGGCCGTGTTCTAATCTGGCCACATGGGAAAGAAAAACTGAACAACTTCCTCACACACCTCAACAGCCTACACCCCAAAATACAATTCACCATGGAAACAGAAGCTAACAATCAACTTCCCTTCCTAGATGTCTTGGTATACAAAAAATCCAATGGCTCCCTAGGACACACCATCTACCAGAAGAAAACACATACAAACCGCTATCTACACGCACTCTCACACCACCACCCAGCACAGATCAATTCTGTAGCCGAGACACTCATCTCCAGAACAAAATGCTTAGCCGATGAACAACACCTAAAAACTGAACTACACACTCTCACCAATGGATTCCAAAGAAAGATTACCCACCTAATCCAAAAAGAAACCCCAACCAAATTCCAAGACAGAGAACAAGAGAACGGCAAAGCCCTCCTCCCATATATAAAAGGCACTACAGACAAAATCAGCAAGATCCTCCAAAAACACAACATTAAAACAGCATTCTGCACAAACAGAAAAATATCCACCATTCTAAGAAACCCTAAAGACAAAATCGAGTTAGAAAACCAAGGAGTATACGAAATCCCTTGCACTGCCTGCCCCACCGCATACATTGGACAAACTAACAGAAGAATAAGTGCACGCATTGAAGAACATAAGAACTCAATCAAAAAAGAAGAACCGACCTCTTCCCTGGTCCAACACCTCAAAGCCATAGGACATGAGATTGACTTTAAAAATACCAGAACTATCGCCAAAACTGAACACTTCAATAGCAGAATAATCAGAGAAGCCATAGAGATAGAAAAACGCCCACATAGCATGAATAAACGAGATGACATCTCCCACCTACCAGCCATTTGGAAACCCGCCCTCATGAACAGACGAGTACCTAACATGAAGAATGACACCAGACCCACACCCATGAGGGCCACACAAGATGCGGCCACATAAGACACCACCACACTTCCACGTAGAAAGCAGACTCACACCCACACAGAAGATGAGACACGACCACGGACCAGAAGCCGCACTGCAGCTGCATCACTACCCACTTCAAACCCCTCCGAGCCATATATGAAGCGAACTGACACCCACCATGAAGATGCGGCACGACCACAAACTCGAAGCCAAACAGCAGGATTACAGCTCACCAGCTCAAATCCCCCAGCTACCAAGACTAACCTGAGCACAACCAAGCCCCCACCTGAACAGAACACGCCTCCAGCCAATCAGAACATGGCCAACCCCCCAACCAATCAGAACACATACATATACATATACACACATATACACATACACATACACACACACACACACACACACATATATATATATATCACAGGGGCATAAGAAACATTGATGACATTATCAGCAATGTTGTATTATTGCTCTGAACATCCCAAGGAATAATAGAAAACTGATTATGGATAATTTAATCAAGTTTTATCCTGTTCAGTGCTGAATGGAAGATCCTCCTTTAGTCCAGTTTTCTCAGCCTTGACAACTTTAACTTATGTGGTCTTCAACTCCCACTTTTCTCCACCCAAGATGCTGCGAATTGAAGGCTTTACATCTTAAAATTGCTAAGACTGAGAAGCACTGCTCTAGTCTGTCCTTCCTACATTGGAAGCTAGGTGTGATCTGATCAATTATTCTAAGTAATTCTTCATTAGTTCTTTTCTCCTAAACATTAATTCCTTGTTTTGAAACTATGTTATATTGTCCATCATTCCATGGTTTAGAGAACTGTCCCCACGCTCTTGTTCTGACCCATACCTTGTTCCAAGGAAACAAACACGAAACACGAAAAACCAAGACTATTTTATGAAATCAAGGTTGGTGTTAATTTAAAAAAAGGGGGGGAAGCAGACTTCAATTCCTTGGTTATGCCCCCCATCTGGATTTGTTTTTACTGAAAAAAAATCTGATTTTTCCCCCCCTTGTACCCCATAAATGACTCTGGATAAAACATACTTCCTATTCCATTCCAGATACTTTTTTCTGAATCAAGTTGTTACTACTTTTACCGATGAGGAATTTGTAATTGTTTGCTACATTACTTAACCGATTTGATTATTGTTCCTGGAATCATCTGAAGGAACATTACATTCATACTTAATTAATTAGTTCAGTGATGTTTATACCCACAGAAATGTGAAAGTGTTTATTTTAGCACAGTGAGATTCTTTTCTTTTATAGGGTGCTTGTTTTGATTTTTAGTTCCCTTCATTTTTTTTCATACAAAAGTGGAATTAAAATATTTTATGACAAGTAAGACTACGATGGCACACTGGACTTCACATTCCAATGAAAAAACTAGAATTTTGACACTGAAGCTTTGGATAAATATGAGTTGCTCTCTTTCGGCCGAATGCTTAGCAAATTCCCTGCTGTCTTGTTACTTGAAGGAGTCTTTGCTGCTCTCTGCAGGTCAAGGCTGAAATCATCCCATTTTTTTAAAGATGAGTATGTTATTTTAAAAAGTTAGTGCTACTTTGAGGATTTTCAAGAGCATGCAAAATGTCCTGCAAACCATTGCATAGTCTTCTTAAGTAAACAACAAAAAAAAAAGACTTTTATCTATAAAGTGCTAATTCATTCTGAATCAAGGGCATTTTTCTCAGCCAATTTGATGTTCTTCCAGTACTTTGAATTAGTACTTCTAGTACATCAGACCGGTCACCATGACCCGCTAGAAGCAATGTAGCCTATGCAAGTTTTGGCTGCTAATGATACTAGTTGAGGCCATGTATAACTTTGCGTGAAATGTGGGTTTTCTTCTATAATGTTAATTCTTGGCACAGTTGTTTTATAATTTTATAATCTGATAAGACTTTAAAGCAGGGTGTCCAACCTTGGCAACTTTAAGGCTTGTGGACTTCAACTCCCAGAGTTCCTCAGCCAGCAAAGCTGGCTGAGCTGGGAGTTGAAGTCCACAAGTCTTAAAGTTGCCAAGGTTGGACACCCCTGCTTTAAACTCTTTAGGTAATATCTCCCTTGCTAAATAATTGACCTGTCAGGCCCACAATGGAATAAATAAGAGAACCACCAGATGCATAAACATATTGTTCCAATTTTTCTCATAAAGGGAAGGAGGGATCTAGATAAGCAAGTCCAAAATCTAAAATTACTTAAAACACCAATTCCTAGAATATTCCATTTTCAATCTAGTATAGCCCTGTGGTTTGGAAATTGGACAACAAATTATCCCAAGAACAATTTCCTATGTGGCTTTTCCTGAGAATAGTCAGAAATATATATATAATAGTCAGATATATACAACGCTACAAAACTAAAGAAGAAGAAAAGAGAACTCCAGGGAATCCCAGGATATAGATTGGGGAGTTGAAATAGACATCCCTAAATAAGGCAATGGCAAACTTCGTTATTTTACCAAGACAACTACATGGACATCTTCATGAAGTCATCAGACGTAGATCTTGAGTTCAAAGGAGACCTGAGCTGAAATGAGTTGACTTGACTTTCCCCACATGGTCACTGTAACTAATTGACAAACTATTTTCTTTTATGGGTTTCTCTATCCTTTTCCCAAATTATTTGGGGAGCCATCATCAACACACTTTGTGCTGTAGATCCATGATGGGAAAAATATTTTCCTCCTTCATTCCTATGTGTGCTATCAAATCACTTTCTTGTATCACCTCCCAATACTAGCGTTTTGAAATTAGAATTTTTAATACCACAGGAAACAACATTTCTGGAGCAACGCTACACTGAGGCCATTTAAAAGATCTTCTGGGTGTCATTAAAAAAAAAAGAATATCCCAGAATGTGATAAGAATTTCATCTCCAGAACTTTAGTGTACTGTCTTTGCCATTCAGTGTACTTTCTGGTACCCCCATTTAAGAAATTTCTAATGGAGAAAAGGGTAAATAAGAAAGAAGATCTCCCTGTTTTCTTTTAATTTTTCTGGGAAAGGATCTCTATTGCTTAACAAAGCAAGTTATAAATTATTCAAACTATATGTTACACATCTGTTTGTTTCCTACTCTTCCTCCCTTTTATTCAGTTTTAGCTGGAAATATATGGAAATGCCATCTCACCTCCAAGAATTCTACAATTGCAAAATAACTAATTTGCTTAAGAACAAGTTAGTTCTTTATGGACCAAGGTTCAAATCATCTGTGCCAGTTCATCTCAAACACTTTGAGTCTTATATTTTAGGAATGCTTCCGAATTTCTATGAGCTCATAGATTAAACCATATCAGTTCACATGTCAGGCATGTACACAATGGATTCATCCCTGGCAGATATGTGGGTTTCAGCACCCAAGAAGCTTTAATTGGAATTAATTACTATGAACTTTCCACTAGCAGCTGCATCATTTAATATGGAGGAGGCAGCCTTGGATCACCTAGAAGAAACTGTTGCTGATTATGCTCTTGAACTGTCTGTCCCACAGTTATTGTTTTTATAAGTTATTGTTGTTTTATAAGATGCTGTTTTTATAAGTTATTATAAGAGCATATTACAAATGTTCTTTTTCAATATTGTATGGCACATGCCTATCTCTTGCCAATATCTTGTAAATTCCAAATTTGTGAAACATGAAATAAACCTCTAGATCTCAAAAATCTTACTTATTTGTTTGCCAATGATTTCACACTTTATTTAAGATTGGAGGGCTAGTCAATGTCACCTGTATGGTCATCCATTGTCAGCCTCTTTTTTTGGCTTCTGGAATCCCTCGGATGATACAGCCCAAATCTGAGTGTCCATCATTCAAATTACACTAACATAATTTTCTTTTTGTTCAAATAAAAGTAAAAGATTAAAACTGATGTATTAAGCTTCCATTATGTTTTAGTGGACTTAGCAGTTTCATATTCTGCACGCTTATACACCTGTGCGCACCCACCCATCAATACACATTCATTAGGACTTTATTTGTTTGTATCCCACCTTTTTTATTTTTACAAATAACTCATGTCAGCAAACATATCCAATGTTCCTTCCTCCTTTAATTTTCCCCGCAAGAGTAACACTCCTGCAAGGTACTTTTCTTTGTTTGTTTCTCAAAGCCTGAACATTGGTGAACAAACGCCTGAGCTACATTATGCATAGGAAACAAGCAGTTAAAACCCATAGTGCAAAAAAACCCAACAACCCTCAATCAGGGGTTTTTAGTGCCAGTGTTGAAAGTTGTTGCACACTTCCACATTTTAATTGCTACTTCTTTTTGCTTGATTCCTTTGACGAATCATTTTGCCTTGTCCCTGGATTATCTTTATTCTATTTCTGCAGGAATGAAAATATTTGCAGTATGTTTTATCAAAAATAATTGAAGTGATTCCAGAAAAAAAATTATACACAAGTTCATTTGTGATTATTTCTTTCCATCTCAATAGGATCAGAATTTTATCATTCATTCATTCAGCTTGCCCATATACTCCTTTGCACAGTGTGATTCAGGATGGGTAACATGAAAATAATAAAAAGACTGCTAATACCACCACAAAGTCTATTTAGACAGACATATGTTATAGTAATGGTATTTTCAATTATTTAAAATAAGCCAGGTCACATTACAAATCTAACCTGTTTACTATTTTATTAAGAAATGGAAGCCTTTTACCAAATGCATATTGTATCTGAATAGCCAACCATGGTTTTCATACTTTTGATGGGAATTATTGACAAAGCAAAGCAATAAGTCAAAATATATTGTTGTTATTCTTCATCCTTCTTAGCCACAGAGTCCAATTATTTTGCACTGAGCTTGTTTAGTTATTAAAACTTACTAATCCATGGTGCAATAAGGTGTTTGTAAAGTGCACATCATCAAGTTATCACAACATCAGCTTATCTCAGAGCCTGATGCTGGTTAGGGCTCAGATGGGGTGACTGGTCCAATATTACTTTTGAATTAAATTCTTTATTGTCATTGTACGTGGAGACACAGTATACATACAATGAAATTCACACAGCAACCAGAGACCAGATCCAACATGCACACAATCCCCAATCCCCAAACACCCCCACTCACCCACTAAAATTCCCCGCCCCTAAAAACACACAAACATCCACACAACAGACCAAGTAATACTGTCCAACAGCTCACTGACAGTGGTCCTTAAGTTCATTGTTAAGTGCAATTACAGCTCTGAGATAAAACTGTTCAGAAACAATCCCCAAACACCCCCACTCACCCACTAAAATTCCCCGCCCCTAAAAACACACAAACATCCACACAACAGACCAAGTAATACTGTCCAACAGCTCACTGACAGTGGTCCTTAAGTTCATTGTTAAGTGCAATTACAGCTCTGAGATAAAACTGTTCAGAAACGTGTGGTCCAAATTTTAATTGTTCTGTATCTTCTGCCAGAAGGCAACAGCTCACAAAGATTGTAAGCAGGATGGGAAGAGTCTCTGAGAATGTTGTGCAACTTCCTCAAACAGCGAGATGCGAAGATGTCATCCAGGGCTGGTAGCTGGAGCCCAATGATATTCTGGGCAGTTTTAATGATTCTCTGTAGAGATTTTTTGTCCGCTACAGAGCTGCTCCCACACCATGCAAGAATGCTGTATGTCAGGACACTCTCAATGGTGCTGCGGTAGTAGGACAGAAGCAGATGCTGAGATAGATTTATTTTCCTGAGCATTCTCATTTTAGCTTCCATGTGTAAGGAGGATGAAAAACTGGGCCTCTCTACCCTTGTCAGTACCTTGAATACGATACTATGTTGAGTCACAAGAAGCTCAAATATACAATCATATTTCTTTATATTTCTTATTTCCTTCAACTTTTATTCCACTCCAAACATAATAACCTTGAGTGACCACAGTAAACCAATAAAAAAACAGCAAACTCATACAAAAAAAGGAAATAAATAACATAGTTAAAAACAATCCTCTCATAGCTCTTAGATTCTTATACTGCTTCATAGTCCTTTACAACCCTCTCTAAGTGGTTTACAGCAGTGATCCCCAACCTTTTTTATGCCACGGCCCGGTACCGGCATCAGCTGGGCGCCGCGGCCCGGTACCGGCATCAGCTGGGCGCTGCCATCTTTTTTTGATGAAAAAGTGCTTCCGGTGAGCTTTCTACCCGGAAAAGCTCACCGGAAGCACTTTTTCATCAAAAAAAGATGGCGGCGCCCAGCAACCAGCGGCCCGGTAGGACTTGTTCCGCGGACCGATACCAGTCCGCGGACCGGTGGTTGGGGACCCCTGGTTTACAGAGTCAGCCTATTGCCCCCAACAATCTGGGTCTTTATTTTACCCACCTCAGAAGGATGGAAGGCTGAGTCAATCGTGAGCCTGGTGAGATTTGAACTACCAAAATGCAGGCAGCCATCAGTTAGCACAAGTAGCCTGCAGTATTGCATTCTAACCATTACACCACTGTAGCTCTCATAGCATATATAATACATACAGCACAATATTTTTTTTTTTTTTTTTGAAATAAGCAACTTTATACTGTTTGAGAGTCAGTTTGGTCTAGAGGCACCAGGCTAGAAAGATGTGAGTTCAAGTCCTGCCTTAATCATGAAAGCCAACTGGGTGATTGGGGGCCAGCCCCTCTCTCTTAGCCCAATTTATCTCACTTGGTTGTTGTTGTGGACAAAATAGATGGAGGAAGATGTGTTGGATATGTTTGCTGCCTTGAGTTATTTGTAAGGATAATAGATGCAGGACACATACAAATAAACACAGAGCAGAGAAAAGGAATAAGATACAGCAAGCCAAAGAAATTAAAGGCATGAGATAAAAGAAATATAGCTAAATCTCATTTATATCAGCACCATTCATGCGGCAATACTACTTTATACTGTCCTTAAAAACCATTCTTGTTTCCAACATGTCCATATGTTTATTTTATTCGTTAAACTTCTCATTTTTTTTCTTCATGAGGATCTCATCACCCTGATGTCCTTTTCATGCTTCCCCTTCTCTTGACATATTTCTTCTTCCTTTATTGACTTTCAGATTTGAAAGATTTCAGATTTCATTTATTCATTCTCTATAATCAATCATCTCAATGTTCTTCTTTTGTACTGATCTCACACTTATGTATTCAGTCTTTCACATATGTGCTTTTTAAGTAACCATAACTATTAAATCAAACAAATCTTCCATGTAGCAAAGTGGACAGGAAAGCCATTTTTATGTCCATTTTAAATTCATGCTATGATGATTGAATGCGTGTTGAAAAAAGAACTTTTTCCAACACGCATTCAATCATCTTAGCATGAATTTAACTCAACTCTTCAATGTATTGCCAACATTCTGATATACTGTATATAAATCCCTGAAATCTTTCTTCCAGCATTTTTTTACTTTGCTTTCATCCCAAATCACTTTACCACTTTTCTTTTTAATTGCATTTACTGTGCTGGAAATTCATCATTTAGTTTTTTTCACTTATTTTTTAAATACAATTTTATTCCATTTTTACTTGTTCTGCATTACTTCTTCTTCCTATGGCTACTGTCTTTACAACTTTGGGTGTTTTTCTATACACATTATACAGTAAATTTCTCTCATTTGTGCAGCATTCATCTTCCAGTGTACATTTTTTTTGTCATCCATGCCTCTTTCAGCTCAGCACTTAACTTTCTTTTTTCATTCTTCCTATCTTTGCCATTCTGCACATTTCTATAATGATCCATAACATAATGTTTTTCACTCTGTTTCATGAAGTTTCTAAATACACTTTTCAAAGACCCACTTTCCAACCAGTCTTTGGAAAAATTAATTTTCTACTTCTTCAGCATTCACTTCTCCCTTACCCCCCCCCCCCTATGTCTACTTACCCAGGACCACTTCACTTCTAGGAAACTGTTACATCAAAGTCTGTCACAGTCAATAATCAGCAACTACAGCTTTTACCCACATTTGCTACATAGGATGGTCAACTTTGACAACCCATTAACACACTTGTAACCCCATCCTTTTCTCCCACCCAATGGTCAAACAAGAAATTTTTCAGATCCGCTCATCATTCAAATGGTACGCAATTTTTCTTAAATGCCACCTCTGGTTCTTCCATGACTACCATTAATTGGAATATGCAACTACTCTTACTGAGATTTCAAATGCGAACAATTTTCATATTATGAAATAAGCCACTTTTGTTTAGTCTTGCACTAATGCAATGAATCTTGCAATCTTATATACTGTAAGAGTGTTTCTACAGCTCCACTAAGGCGAAGGGATTTGGTTTGTCTGGATCCCTAGACCAGTGGTGGCTAACCTTTTTGGCACCGAGTGCCCAAAACACACATGCATCCCCAAAATGCAATATGCGCATGTCCCCCCCACATGTACCTCTCCCCCTGCATGCATGCTGCTCCCGCGCATCCGTAGCAGAGACCCAAAGACCAGCTAGCCACTAGGAGGCGCTCACACGCATGCACAACAGAGCTGAGCTGGGGCAACGGCTTGTGTGCCCACAGAGAGGGCTCTGTGTGCCACCTCTGGTACGTATGCCGTAGGTTCGCCATCACGACCATAGACTGTTACGTGGTTGTTCCAATGTACCTCCTCATCTGATGCTTCATGCATTTAGGAAGATATAAACAAGGATTTCACCAGATGCTCACAATGAGCTTCACCAAACATCATTCCAGCAAAGGTAGTCATGTTTAAACAAATATTAAGCTTCTGGTTTCTCCAGCATGTTGTATTTTTATCCTTTTAATGGCTATCCAGCCATCTGAGGGGGACAGGGAACCTCTAGATTGTTACTGAATCAGTGGGGTGCATTGCTGAGCAACAATAGGGTCACTTTCATGTGGATGCTGCAGCAGGCAAAGTCTTCCAAGGGCAGGGAGAGTCTGAATGTGAATTTAGCTAGTTTTGGATAAAGACGCCTTTCAGCGTCAATAAACACCATGAATGCAGCCACAGTAGAGTTACAACTTAATGAGATGAGGGGAAGTGCAGGGGGTCAGGCCTCCTCTTTGGGCCTCTGTCATGGTAATGAACTGGGCAGCCTGCAGCTGAAAAACTGATGGAATTTTTATTTGCATTTCATTTAGTTGGAAGGAAATTGACCCAGATGGTCTACAAAGGCAAGGGAAGGCTGGCAAATAGTCCAGCCCTGCACACTTTGAGAAGGACTCCCTCTTGTTTGCCCATCCTTTTCAGAGTCCAGGCCATAAAAGACTAAAATAGCGTAAGGGAATTGATTTCATGATTTTTCTTAAAGATAACTTCTCCAAGATTTCAAAAAGGACATTGGGGTTTTTAAAAAAAGCCACCCCTAATTTAATCTGCCAGGACCTCAATAGTAATTAAAGGGAAGAAAAGCCAGAGTAATGGAGGAGGTGGTCATGACTTTTTTTGGTGTTGCTGGTGGGAACTTTTCTTAATTAGGAAAAGCCCAAAAACGTAATGATGTTAATAGAGACAACCATGAACACTTATTGCAGAGTCTCCATAGCCATGGTCAGCTTTGATGATTAATTGTGCAAACAGCTGACTGTACATGAAAGCTTGAAATAAATTGCCAAGTCAAATGGTTGTCTGAAGACTATCAATGGCATTGTTACCCAAAGCTGATATTCTTACATAACTGCCATGGGGCTCCACACATCTATAATCTTAGGCGTGTTGTGATCATGCTTCTTGAAACAGATGGCTAGAGAGATGCAGAGAAAATTAATAGTCTTTTCAATGTAATGTTATAGAAGAAATCCCTTAGAAAATTCTGCTTATTTAGGTTAAGTATACAATGAGATTTCAACAACTTCTCGGGCCATCAGTTTTCTATGTCTGGTGTAATCATAAATATTTAGCTATATATTCCATTTTTATATTGCTGTAATCCCAGGGCTGTGAATGATATAAATATAAGCCAAAGTATTATGGCAAAACGTCCACCAAATAGTAATAAATAGTAATCGGCAAGAAAAATACAGACTCTTGCTACCTGTAACATTGGCATAATGAACTATGAGTCTAGTGCCAGTCAATCAGCAGGCCTCTGCATTTTATATCAACTGTTGGATTGGAGTTGTTCCCTCTAATGTAGAGTGCAGTACATCAATCTAAATCTCCTAATAATAAGAGCATGAGTTACTGTTATAAGAGCCAACCGTACTAAATATGGCTATAAGATGCACCAGCTGGGCAAACATTCCCCAGGCAATGGCTTTCACTTGCCCATTCAAGCAGAAGGCAAGAGAGATTGAACTTAAGAACTTCTGCAGGTAGAGTCTGAATTTTAAAATGAAAGCACACTACAAATTCCTCGACAAATCGGCTCTACAAAAGCCATTAAGAGCCAACTTTTCCTTGGGCAATTGGGGCCAGTCCCTCCTGGTTGTTTATATTATGGATCTTGGTCACTTTTTATATTCTGTATTTCACATTCATCTTTACCCATTTTGTATGTTTTAATGTTATGTGGTTCTTTTCTGGCTCATTGTTTTTGTTGTTGGAACCACTAGAATCATCTTGAGTTGGGGGGCCTTATAAATACAATAAATAGATAAATAAAAATTATTTTATTTAAATAAGTGTTTGAAAAGTGTAGCAGCTGAAACAGTACTGGCTGAAAAATCAACATAACACGACAAGAATGAGATCATTTTTCTCCCATGCGGCTTCTTCTTTTAGCAATATTTGCAATTTCTCTTAATCTGTACAAGCAAGGGTGGGATTCAAATTTTTTAACAACCAGTTCTGTGGGCGTGGCTTAGTTGGTGGGCATGGCTTGGTGGTCATGTGACTGGCTGGACGTGGCCAACTCAACATCACTCATATCGAGGCACGCATCTCCTCGCCTGGCCTCTCATGACTGTGGGGATGCTGCAACTGTCATAAGTGTGAAAAACGGTCATAAGTCACTTTTTTCAGTGCTATTGTAACTTTGAATGGTCACTCCACACAAGCAAAGTACCTGCAAGGGAGAAAAAAAAAACTCCAAAGAAGTTCCAGAGACAGGAAGTCTAGTCCTGCCAAGAATGTAATATGGGTTAACGGAGAGGCAGTTTCTGTAAGCAACACCAGAATGTTTCCTTCCTGCCTTCCTTACAGGATTAGCCCAGTAATTTCTTCTAACAACCGGTTCTCCAAACTGCTTAGAATGTTAACAACCGGTTCTAGAGAATAGGTGCGAACCTGTAGAATCCCACCCCTGTGTACAAGCGACAGTGGAGAAATATTGAATATAGATATTTAAATTTTCCCAGACTATAAAACCAACAGCCCCACTGCAATTGATTCAACTTACAGTACTGATAGAACATTTCCTATTTTATAAATGCCCTTCAAATGTTATCAGTTCTGATAGCAAGTTTATTAGCCTTGCTAGAACGAACAACTTGCAACCTCCTAAAAAATACGGACACATGAAAGGGTTGCCAGACCCTGGAAAGGGCAGGATCAGCCTTCCACTAAAAAAGCAAAAAGAAGAAAGGGGAGCAAAGAATCAGCTGCAGCTGAAGCTTTTAAACACCTCCCTATCCCACCCCCTCCTCCTCCTCCTCCTCCTCCTCCTCCTCCTCCTCCTCCTCCATATAGCATCATTTCACCTTTTTAACTCCAGCCATTAAATTACTGTCATTGAACTGGAGCCTATGCGGGTGATGGATGCTTCTCTTTTTATTGTAATGTCATTCTGAAGCTCGATGCTTTCAGCCCCATTCTCCCTGGATGTAGATGGAGGCAGTAGATCACTGCTCTATGTCATGTTTTGTCCTGCTTGGTCTACAGGTTAGTTAAGAAGTCTGGCAAGTGCTTTACATCACCATAGGCCCACAGGACAAGACCAGAAAACTCCTGGCTGTTTTTCATTCATGTGAGTAATGGTACATCCAGACCAAACTCTACTCAGGCCAATGCATTTCTTGAAATTTTCACTCTGCCCTGCATCTCTTGGTATGGCCTTCATTCACACGTGACATCATCTTAGAAGTGACTTTCCTGATCTATTGGGTATATAGCAATACTAGGCAGCTGTCAACGTTTGTTAGCTAAACTGTGGATTAGGCAGTACAATTCATGTCGTAGGCTGGCGAACTGCTGCCAGCATCTGGATCTGGGGAGAATGGGTACTGAAAGGTGAAACTGAGGATATGAGCCCCCTGAACAAATTGCATTGAACTCTGAACTCTGTATGCTGGCAGATATGGTGACTAAGTTGAGAGAAGGTAGTGTTCAGGTCTCTTCAGCAGCAATTGATAGCTGTGAGAGCGCAGTGCTGCAATGAAGCATGGATAGCTAGCGAGTGTATTTTTGAGGAATCACTGTTTTAGGTAACCTTGAGGCCCTGCTGAATGCACAAACTGACAGAGCTTGCCTCATAGGCTAAGTTAAAAAGGTTTATTTTACATCGGGGTATCACACTTGCGTCGTCACAGCGGCATCATGTGACATATTGGGACTTTCCCCCCCTTCACTAAACCGTGGTGTGGGCGTGGCCAGCGTGTGATGCACCTGGCCCATGGGCCATGAGTTTGAAAGTCCTGTTTTATGTGGTTAAGCAAGCTTTATAAATGATTTGAAATAATTGTTTATTTAAATATGGATTTAAATATTTAAATACAGAAAAAAGCTACATAAATGTCATATTAAGCTATATAAAGCTCAGCCATCTATATAAAGCAATATGTGGATGACTGAGAATCTCCATAGATGTCAAGCTATATATGTAAATGTTTTAAATAAATAAATAAATTTAAATAAATATTGTAAGTCCAGAGTCTTTCAATCATATTTGCCAAATAAAGTGTTATCAAAACTAGAGTGCAAACAGGGTGAATTTTCTATGTATTCCAAATGCTTTGTAGGGTTTGAATTTGTGCGTCTGTGTTCGTATGTGTGCCTTTTTCAAAGAATATTTTTGCCATTCTCTTCTGGTTAAGGAAAGATTACATAGACATGGCCTAAAGAATGATTCTGGCTTTGCATACATGTGCTTTCTTATTATTTTTATAAATAACTCAAGGTAGTGACATAACAAACATCCTTCCTACTCCTTCCTAATCCTAGTTGTAAGAGAAAGTATTGGCCCAAAGTTACCCAGCCAGCTTTCATGCCTAAAGTGGACAAACTCATGATCTCCTGGTGTCTCTCTACCTTAACTACTGTACCAAACTGGCTCTTCCTTTTGCTATAGCCTATTTCCACCTCTCTTGCAGCAATCTTGTCTACTTACAACTATAACTACTTATAATTATACTTATATAACTACATTATATAAGTACTTATAACGATAACTGTGTTGCTTGTATCTTTACAATTTATATTGTTTTATTTGTTCCCTAGTATGATTTGATTGCTTATTAGTAACCTATGACTATCACTAAGTGTTGTATCTTATGATTCTTGATGAATATATTATATTTTTTCTTTATGTACACTGAGAGCTTATGGACCAAAGACAAATTACTTGTGTGTCCAATCACATTTGGCCAATAAAGAATTCTATTCTATTCTATTCCATTCCATTCCATTCCATTCCATTCCATTCCATTCTATTCTATTCTATTCTATTCTATTCTATTATTCTATTATCCTATCCTATCCTATCCTATCCTATTCTACTACATTTAAAAAAAATGCTGTCTGGAAAGAAGCTATATGACTGCTATATGGAACTATGTCCTCCCAAATAACTCTAGTTGGCTTCATACCAATATATAAATACTAAAAGCCACAAATTCAAACATTAAAAACAATAATACAAAATTACTAGTACTTTATCTTACAAACTCTAAAAAGGAGGGACTTTTTCTCACCTCCAGAAGCACTATTATCTATACAAAATGCAGCATTAGCTAACAATTTGAAAACTTAAGAGAGTGGGTTAGTCTGTGCAAATAACTTGGTTCCCATCTTCCCATATTTACTTCCAATGAGCTGGCCAGACTCATTTGCTATTTAGGATCATAGAATTATATAATTGTGAAAAGATCAGAAGGATACTCTCACCCAACTATGTGTAGAGTGCTGGAAAACCAATGAAATCATACAGAGGGATGGTTTTGCAACCTCTTCTTCCAGAGATTAGGCATCATAACTTCCATAGGTGAACTGTTCCATGATCTTACAGTCAGGAAAGTTTTTCTTCTTATATTTAAATGAAATGTAGATAGCTGCAAGTTATATCTATTACTTTCAATCTCCCTCAATTTTCTGTCCCAAAAGAAAATAGTTCTTCATCATTTTTGCTGTATCTTCTCTTCATTTATCTGAATATGTCTCCCCTCAGATTTCAGCTCACCAGAAATCATTTGAGTTTGGACATTGGAGTCCATTTAGGTTGATGGTACATATTTTCCATTTCCATCAAGACATATTTTCTCTGAAGAAGCACAATGAAATGATAGGTCGGTTTTTCCTTTTAGTGGCTCTAAATGCATTTTAAAAAGTTTTTTTATTCCTTTCTTGCTGTCATCTATCACACTGGATTGTCATTACTGGTTGCAGTGATTGAATGTGAGTTCATATATGTTATGTTCAGAGAATCTGATCTAACACAAGCACTCCAAGAAGTATGTGTAAGGAATATAACTGTAAACATCTAAAATATATATTTCACTGGGCTAGAGATCCATACTTCCTTAATCCTCTCTGCGTTTTATTAAACTTTTTCGAACAATGTCACACAAACCCTTGAAATTTTCAGTAAGTTTTGTACCAACAAATACAGTGAACTTGCTAATAATCAATAGACTTTTCAGACCAACTTGAAAAGCTAGTTTTGTGGCTAACGATGAAGAAGAAACCAGAACACCAGAGGCATCATTCAGAATGTGGTCCTCATAAGTAAAAGTGGGTAAATGCCACTCCACTGCTGAAAAAGCTTATAAAACTCGCTGCCAGGTTGATGGTAAATATCAGTGCTCAGAGAGTAAGAAGGATGATCTAGTGACAAAATTCCCTTGTCGGATGATATCATGGACACTTGATATGGAGGAGGAATCATTGTCATCATATGTGTGTGTACTAGCAAGTACTTTGGATTTACAATTGAACAATGGATGTGCAGAGCATGAATTGGCTTATGATAACATATAAATGAGGGGAAAGTGCTGTTCTATATATCACTGAAAACCCAAGTTTCAGTGAGAGATATTTTTGGCTGGCTATTATTTTGTGGGCAATGGTAGGGACCGGAAAAGGTGTGCTTGGATAAGCACTGATGGAGCATCCATTAGTTCAGAGCAGTAGTGGGATCCTACCTGTGCCACTACTGGTTTGGTGGGTGATCGATTGTGTGCATGAGCAAATGCGCGCACCCCTAATGCATTAATTAGCTGAGAGGATGAAGAAACTAAAAGCTAGGAGCTACCCTCCCACCCACCCATGTGCTTTTCTCCTATTTTATCCTCACAGCTGATCGGAGGCTTTTTTTTTTGCTACCGGTTTGGTTGAACCGGTAGCATACCATCACTGGTACAGCATAAGGATGTGCTGTACATGCAAAAGAAATTACTCCTGAATGTCTGGATATATCCTGCTTTATTCAGAGAGCCACAACCATAAAAACTCAGCCTGTCTTTCAGTTTAGATGTGAAACAAGTGGTGAAATTAGGGATATGATCAAACTGTTGTCATGTGTACATCTTTTGAGTGGCCATGACTTTTCATTGAACTGTGTGAAGCAATGAGCAGTGAATAAAGGCTATGTTTGTCCACACAGAAGTATGGTCATTGTCAAGGAGAAAGGCTCTCACAAAGGGTTTTGAGCTGTGACAAGAAATAAAAAAAACTTTATTGATGACAGTAAAGAGGCCCACCAAGATGTTCTTCATTGTTTCAAGCAGAGTTTACTTTAACGATACATTCAGTGCTCTGAATAGCCTCTGCCTTTCATGTCAGGATCAGTATGTCCAGGTAACATTTCTACTTTAATAACTGTACTGAACTGTATTTGGATTTGGGGTGCAATTTAAAGTTCTGGTTGTCTCCTTTAAAACCAGCTAAATCATTACATGGCTTAAAAATGATATGTGAATGCAGCTATTTCGCATATAAGATGCTATTTTTGCATTGGTCTTTAAATTGCTTCTTGGTCAAGCTATTTTCTAAAGCACCCAAAGGCCAGACAAGGAATAATGGATGGAAACTGAACAAGGAGAGATTTAACCTGGAAATAAGGAGAAACTTTCTGACAGTGAGAAGAATCAACCAATGGAACAGAAACTGCCCTCAGTAGTCGTGGGAGCGCCATCAGTTGAGACCTTCAAGAAGAGATTGGACTGCCATTTGTCAGAAATGGTGTAGGGCAGTGGTGGCTAACCTTTTTGGGCTCCTCTGCCAAAAATTGTGTGTGCGCTTGCACGCTTGCATTCACGTGCCAGCACCCAGAAGGCAATGCGTGCCCCATGCCCCCTATGCATGCGCATGTAATCCCCACCCCGCTACCCCCCCCTTACCTGCACTGTGCCTCACAGCTGGTTTTCTGCCAGTTTGAGGCCTTTTCTGGCTTCCCAGAGGCTTGAGGAAGGCTTCTGCAGGTTTTGCAGGCTGAAAACTAGCCCCATTTCGTCACTTCCAGTATTTTCGGAAAAACAAGAAGTGACAAAACAGGGCTATTTTTCAGCCTGCAAAGCCTTCCTCAAGCTTTGGGAGGCCAAAAATCAGCGGTGAGGTGCGCGCATGACCAGTGAGGTAAGTTTGCCTGCAGTTCGCGTGCCATAGGTTCCCCATCACGGGTTTAGGGTCTCCCACTTGGGCAGCGGGTTGGACTAGATGACCTACAAGGTTCCTTCCAACTCTGATTATCTGTTATATTATCTGTTATATCTTTTATTACATTGCTGAAGGGAGCCCAAGGACAAAGGGAATATAATCTAGAAAGGGTGTCAATTATTAATATGTAAGTCCTCAACTTACGTTCACAATTGAGCTTAAAATTTAAGTTGCTAAGGGAGACAGTTAATTTTGCCCTATTTTACAACCTTTCTAGCCATGGCTGTTAAGTGAATCACTGTAGTTATTATGTTAGTAACACAACTGTTAAATGAATCTGGCTTCTCCATTGAATTTGCTTGCTAGGCAGTTTCAAAATGCGATCATATGACTCCAGGATGCTGCAACCGTCATAAATACGAGTCAGTTGCCAAGTGCTTGAATTTTTATCACATGACCACGGGGATGCTGCAACACTATGAAAAATGGTCATAAGTCACTTTTTCAGTGATGTTGTGACTTCGGACTAAATGAATTGTTGTAAGTCAAGGACTACCTGTGATGTACAGTACATTAATAATGACATACTATATGTTTGTATGGTATAAGCAGGAAAATCCCATCACCTGACTTGAAAGTGGTGTTTTGCTGACTGTGCTTTGTAGCAGTGGTGGGATTCAAAATTTTTTACTACCGGTTCTGTGGGCGTGGCTTCATGGGCGTAGGGGAAATCTCCAGTCAGAGGTGGTATTTGCCAGTTCTCTGAACTACTCAAAATTTCCACTACCGGTTCTCCAGAACTGGTCAGAACCTGCTGAATACCACCTCTACTTTGTAGGTGGATGTAAAAACAACTCAACTCTTTAGCTGAAGAACACTGAAGAAAAAACTTTATTCTATGTTAAAATCATAGGAAACCGGAGAAAATGTATATAGCCTTCTATATAACTCACAGTTCCATGGCTATCAGACATCTTTTTCTATACAATACATAGTTCAAAAAGGGAAAAAAGTACTCCAAAAAGGTTTTGTATAGGAACTTTAACTTCCCATCCCATTTGACTTTAGGTCTTTTAAAAACAGGTCAAATCAATGAATTTAATGAAGGCCACTGAACACAATAGCTTTGCCTTGCATTTTGACCCAGATAAAGAAGAGTCAGTCTAGGTCAAAAAGCTTTAGCAAAACTTTAAGTGGTTAGTACACAAATGTGACAGAATGTTTAGAATCTCAGAGTCTTGCTATTCCCATTGACAAGCAGTTAAAAGTATTTGAAACGACTGCATGAATGAACTTCGATAAGGTAGGCCCATTGTCTTCCATTGTTGCTTTCTCTTCATACCAGAACATCTCCCTCAAGAAAAGAACAAGAGTCAATGAATGTATAATGTAGTCCCACTTTTACTGGATTTCTTTGGACTTTTTGTGGGCTGTTCACTCCATTTAAATGCCTTGCTACACATTAAAATCTTTCCCAAATGACTGTGACTGTTGAGTCATCCATATCAGACAGAAAACCCTTTAATGATGCCAAGAAAACTATAATGGGTTGGGACACAGATTAATAGAAACGAAGATTTAAATTAGGGATCTTCTGCCTTTCTCACAAAATGAATTTTTTAAAAAAAATTCCACTGATACCAGGTTGCTTAGATACCATAGAGTTAAATGTTGAGAAAACAAAATTTGACACTGGAAAGCTGGGTATCATTCATATCTGGAGTTTTCTTTGAAAAGCAAATTTGATAACAACAAAACCATCTCTCTCTCTCTCTCTCTCTCTCCTTCCCTCCCTCCTCCAATTATCTTGTGGGACTTTGTACATAACAGGTTTAGATAAAATAAATCTCTCAGAATTAGAGGGGGAAAAAAGGAAAGAATTAAAGATTCCCACAACTGTGTTAAACTTTCTGACAGATGAAAAAGTTCTTTCCATGCCCAGCAAAATGACTAGATCTTACACAATCTCAGCAAAAAGCATGTTCTTGTTATTTAAAACAATTTTGCAAGTTCAAAGACTAATTGATCTTTTATGTATATTTTGGATGGACTGCTCCAAAGAACCATATGTTGATTTCACATGTGTTCTGTAGTCTTCTTGAGCACCATGGTTTTTGGAAGGTTTTCCCCTCAGTAATTTTCTATAGCTAGGTTTTTATTGTATTTTACTCTTTTGTTTAGTTTTTTGTGCTTGGGGAAAAAAATTCCCCCTTCATTCACAGAAAGGCAACTTTCTGTCACCCATCTCTGACTTTTCTCCTTATGTCTGCATTAAAGCTGTCATTTACTTTTTTTTATTCCCTCCCTCCCTTCTCAATATTTGACAGCCAAAAGCCCTTGTCTGCTTTTATGGCTTTTTTGTTCACATTAATGACATAACCTGTGCAAAATGGCAACAGCTCCCCCAATCTCTGCATGTAAAATTTGCAACATTTTTTGAGACGGGTCAATGCCCATTTTGGGGGTCCTTTTCTTTATGTGAGGACCGTGTTAAAAGTTTTTGCAGATGTGAGCCATTCAGGAGCGGTCTGTGACTGCATGCAGAGAAGAGGGGGGGAAGAAAAGACCTTACTATTTTCTGATTGCCATAGTAACTCAAGCATTGCCTGTGCATATGTGTGTGTGTGTGTGTGTGTGTGTGTGTAGAAGGATTTTTTGTTTTGGTTTTTGTGTGCTTTTTAAAAATGTTTTCTTTGGATTTCCCTCTTTTGGTTTAGTAGATCAAAACAATTAGATTTGATTTCCTATGCAACCAAGCATTCTGCTGACGAATCTGGCACGGATGTCACCAAGTTGCCAAGAGGACAATATGGCTTGTTTGTATAAAATAAAACTATCTAAATTCAAAACAATAACTGGCTTGAGTCTATTTTGCTACTATTTCTCTGGAACACCAACAGAAAGTCCAATTATTGGAAATATAGCAGAAGAAACTAAGATTTTTTTAAAAAAAAAATGGTGAATGATGTTTCAATAGGTAGAAAGTTCTAACTGGCTATTAAGACTACAGTTAGCCCAATCATATTATGGAGTAAACCCATTCAGATACTATAAAACTAGAGAAATTATTTCTAGAATATGCATAACATGGAATTTGAGAATGGGAATTGATAAAGGAATATACCTCCATACTCTCCTAGTCAGCATGGCCCAAATCTCATCTACTGAGTTTAGTATAAAGCATGGGTGTCAAACTCACAGTGTCATGTTGCCGTTACATGATGCTTTGCAACATTTTTTTCCCCTTCGCGGAGCTGGGGTAGGTGTGGCCTGCATGTGACACATCTGGCTCATGGGCTGCCAATTTGACACCCCTGTGTAATGTGATTTGTTCCAGCTTGGCTTGGCGTGTTACATGAATTTACCCAGTCACTTTCATTTGCAGACCACCATAAGAGTATTATGACAAAAGAGTATTCTGTGAACGCAATCAATTGGGTTGATTTATCTGCAGAACGTCAACCCACTCATGCTCAGCCCAATGGATTTGGCCTAAGTCTGCATTCCCTTTCCTGAAAGCCTATGCCACTGAAATCCATTGATGCAACATGTGTGGTGGCTAGATATAAAGCTGGAAAATACAACTTATGAAGTCCAGAGCAACAGTTCCCGAGTTGATGAACACAGGAATAGATAAGACTTGAAATAGCTTTGCTTCTTTTGCGTCTCTGTGGGATAGGGATTCATAGCTTGCAAGAGATACTAAAGAGTTAAAATGCTTTGTGGGCAAATGAAATAATCCTCATTTCCACCACTGCTCAGCTCTGTGTTTAAGCTTGATTGTATTGACACCTGCACTGGGAGGAGGGTGATGGGATGCTCTCCTTTTGTCACTTATAATAGATCATCATTATTGTTCTAACGCTTTTAAAAAGAGAAGAAAGGGTGAAAACCCACAAAACCCTAATCTTCCCCTTGGTGCTGGTGACAGTCAACAATGGCGAGATAGTTTATTTTTCCCCAGTTCTTCTCTTACCCTGTCCCTTAACCTTCCATTGTCCCTGCAGCCTTTCTGCTAGCAATACTGTGGCGTCGCCTGGCTGGTTAGGGGGCAGTTTCTTGTACTGTACTGCCCCGTGCTTGATTGTTTAAATCTTCCTTATTCAACTGTTTTTTTTTCCAACTGTTCTGAAGATTTACATTTTTAATGGCTCATTTATGTAATCCCATAAATAGAGGAGCAGCAAAAGCAGCCCCCACACACAAACGAGAGAATCGGGGGGCCTAAGAGGAAAAAAAAAGCCGCTAGTGGGGGGTCACCAGGGGTCTCAGCTGCAGAGGCCTTGATTGGTATCAACCACCTCGTAGCCACTGTGGCAATGGACTTAAGACCACCCAGTCAGCCCCCCAAATGGTGCTTTGCCAAGGAATAGGACGAAACTTCTATAGTCCCCTATTTATGCAGCAAAGACTCATTTACCTTATTGCTTTGACAGCTGCATGTCTCCCACCAAAAAAATAAAATAAAATGTTGCCGTGATTAACTTGCCTTTCTGCTAGCAAGCAGCTGAGGTTGTCAGGGTTTCCTCACATCTCTCTCCCATTCCCCTGACCCCCCCCCCCTACCCCAGTCTCCTTAAGCACTATATGCCTAGGCCTGCTGTATTCCCTTCTGTAAAGTCAGTGAATCCGACCAACTGTCCAACAATGCAGTTTGAATTCCTGGATAGAAAATTAAAAAGGAACTAATATTCGATGACTCTCCATTCTTCTGCATTCCCTCCCTGCTCTTTGCTGCAGTACAAAACTTTGGAGAATGTAAAATACATTCAGTAGGTTTACGGAGGGAGAGGGAGAGGGAGAGGGAGGGAGGGAGAGAGAGAGAGAGAGAGAGAGAGAGAGAGAGAGAGAGAGGATAAATGGCAACCTGGTGATTGCTAGTTTATCTTTAATAGCTTTTTCCATTTTCAGTGCAATTTCACCTAAATTGTAACATGGTTTTGATTCCATCACTGGTTTACTGTGCGTTGCAGGGAAGTATTAGTTTCTTATGTCAGTTGATTTAAAATGGCTGTTTTGAAAACTTTCAGAGATTGCACTATGAATATGATATATTTACAATATTCCACCTGGCAATATACACTATATACAATTGAAACATGTAATGATTAAACAGTATGGCAACCGTGAAAGTATCTCCAATATTAGGATCCATAAGAGATAACGCTCTTGATTTGAAACCAGTAATCCAATATTATAAGGAATTAAAAAAGAATAAAAATTAGTATTAGGTGAAATGTGAAATGGAGAAATGGAATATCCAAAATTGGAAAATAATTGGGCCTGGTGTTTAAGAAGCTAAAACATACTTTCTTTAAGAATGAAATTCATTAATCAGAAACTCTTATTTATATACAGTATATTGAATGCTTCAACTGATTTTTTTTAAAAATGCTGGATATCAGATATTTTTTTGCTGGCATAAGTAATTTTAAGATTTTTTAACTGATATTTAGTTTTGTCCAGTTATAGCTTTGATTTCAAATGACTTGTTAATATTATCATAACATATAAACATGGTGGTGAAATATATTCCTAAAACATGGAATCTGCATTTCACGAAAACCTTGAACTCCTCCAAGTCTGGAACATGGCAAGGAAGGTAATTGTATGTAAACTGAAAGAAACCTATCCCCTGATATTAAGAATTGGTTTCAGAATATGATTTTTATCTATGTTTTGTTATGTTCTAAAAATGAGAAGGTACTTAAAAGAATATATTCCTATATCATCTGGATCAAATGATAAGGTTGAGAAATGAATTGATTTTATGAATATCAATAGCAGATTGATATTACATGGATTTTTAATTAGTTTCCCTTTTCTGTTCCATTTAGTTTAGTCACTATAACTTTTTTCGTTGCTACATATCCTGTCAACTTTCTCAAATAAAAATTAATAAAATTAAAAACATAAATAAAAAGATAACAGAAAGAGCAGACTGGGTCTTTTTCTACCATCGGTTCTTTCTTTCTTTCCTTCCTTCTTTTTCTTTCCCTTCATTGTCTGCCTGCCTGCCTCTCTGTCTGTCTATCGTTCTATCAATCATCTATCTATCTATCTATCTATCTATCTATCTATCTATCTATCTATCTATCTATCTATCTATCTATTTTGCTAGTTGGTGGGTGAAAGTTATTCACAATTTCATAGTGAACATATTCTAGCTAGGTTATATTAATCATATTACCATACTCACCCAGCATGGCGTTTGGCATTATTTCATCTGGAAAACACACATGGTCCGTTTCTCATCAATCAGGGATTGTCATATAGGGGGACCCAGGAAATGTGTGATTTCTGTACCTGTGCCTGCCATTTGGAGTATCGTAATGTTTACGATTCAGATGACTCTAATTCTGCTCATCTTTCAGAAAGCCTTGGAGATCTGGCTGTTATTCCTGGCATGGGAGTCAGGAGACCAACTGAATCCACATTGTTGGGGCATGCTGCTTTCAGTAGCGGAAAATATTGCATTTGATTTGTTATGATATGCATGTTTTCAAAACTTTTACTACTCACATTAGTGAGATAGAAGGCAGGCAACATCAATCAATCATCAGTCAATCAATCTTAATGGTAGACAGCCAGTTGGTATCTTTTATTTGTGAGCACTAACAAAACTCACTGTAGAAATGAAGTAACCCTAAGACTTCTCCTAGCTCCCTCGTGTTTAAAATGCACTTGCTACATATTCCCAATAACAAGTGAGAGCAGTAAAAATGCCGTGGCAGGAATAATTCCACTTTCTGGCCACTGCGAAATCATGTTCACTGGTAACTTTTCCTTTACCAAAATTGGTTCCTTAGCTTTCAATTCAGATGGCATACTAAATGGATCACAGGGAATGAAATTCTTGGGGCAAGAGGACGTAATTCCAAGGAACAGGAAGTTTCAGGGACTATCAGAGGCTTCCTTATTGTGTTATTATTAGAGGCCGGGACCAATGATTGTGCAGCTAGTATGATAATCAGAGGATGACTTGCCTGCATGATATGAAGATTCAGGATATTGTGTACCTTTTAGTTCAGTAGCAGAGGTAGCATCACAAGGAACTGGTACTTATGGTGCATATCAGCACCAAAGACATAAGGAAAAGTAGGTTTGCATCCTTATGTTTTGAAAAGATTTGATTTAGCCTATCAGATCTAATCTACTGAGCCATACAAATCCAGATTAATAATTATTAAATGGCTTGTCATTTTCTGATTCCCCCCTTCCCACCAAGCCATTTGCAAAGACAGATTGGAAGGGAAAACACAGGTTTTGTCTCTGGTGAGCATAATCACCATAGAAAACAACCATGTACACAGTATAATAATTACATGGGTTTAGTGAATCACAAAGTTGAATATTGTTGTATCTTTAGTACCGCAGACTAGGTTATTTGTGGGACTGTCCCCAAGATTTTCTCCCTGTTCTAACAGGTCAGGCTGTTTTTGTGAGCTGCCCAGAGTTGAGATGGGCCGCCATTTAAGTAATGTCATATATATAAATAAAAAAAATAACTGACATTTCAATTTCAGCACAACTGAAATTGTTGTGTTGAAAATGATCAGCATCATTTTCCTAAGGAATGTTAAGGAGGGAGATTATTTAAAATAGTGATTACATAGTTACCAAACACTGTCTTGTAGCAATTTGATTCCAGAAAGTGTAGAGCAGTGGTCCCCAACCTTTTTTGTACCAGGGACCAGTTTCAAGCAGAAACACTTTTTCAAGGACGGGGGGGGTGAGTCCGAGTTTGGTGGTTTGCTTGCAGACGTTTCATTACCTGACTAGGTAACATCTGATGTTGTTACCTAGTCGGGTAATAAAACGTCTGCCAGCAAACCACCAAGTTCAGGGAGCGCCAATGCCTCCTCATTGCAACCCTGAGCGACAGATATTCTCTTCTATTGGGACATTTAAAACGGAGGGTTTCAGCTGCAGATTCAGGAACTGCGCCGGGCTGAGGAGCGCCTTCAAAACTGAGCGCTGGGCGGCGGCGGCGGCCCACGGCTCTCGGCCCTGCCTTCCTCAGCCCCATCCCTCAGGTGTCTCCCTCCCTCCCTCAGGTGTCTGCCTCGTTCTCTCTCAGTCGCTCTCTCGCTCCTCCACCAGCCCAGGAAGAAACTGCTTCAAAGAAGCCGGCAGCGTGGCTTTTCCTGTCGCCACAGCTCCTCCAAAGCGCCTGTTCACCCCCACCCCGCCGCCAGCGCGGTTCAATCCAGTGCTCCGTTCTGCCTGCCTGCCTGCCTGCCTTGGTTTCTGGTTGTTTGGGAGCAGCTTCGGCTGATAAAAAGAGGCGAATAGTTATTATTCTCAGCCGAAGCTGCTCCCAAACAACCAGAAACCAAGGCAGGCAGGCAGGCAGGCAGAACGGAGCACTGGATTGAACCTGGATTGATTGCTGGCGGGGTGGGGGTGAACAGGCGCTTCAGGGGAGCTGCGCCGACAGGAAAAGCCACCCTGCCAGCTTCTTTGAAGCAGTTTCTTCCTGGGCTGGTGGAGGAGCGAGAGAGCGACTGAGAGAGGAACGAGGCGGGAGGAAACCGAAGCCACTGAGCCGGAGAGCAGGACAGGCTTTGGTTGCTTCCTCCCTCCCTCCCCTTCTTTCATTTGTGTCCTTGATCCCTGATCCCAGCAGCATTCACCGAAGGCAAAGAAAGCCGCCATTTTTTATTTTATTTTTCTTTGCGGCCCAGTACAAAGTGATCCACGGACCGGTACTGGTCCGCGGCCCGGTGGTTGGGGACCCCTGGTGTAGAGTGTAGAAAATATAGCAAAAAAATTAGCAGGTACCAAAGCAGCAAATAAAACAGATATGGAATAGGCCACTTTTACACATCACACACAAAAAATACTTTTTATCTCTTATTTTATAACCTCAAAGTGTTGGGCTCTGACCAGAATATTTTAATGAAACTTGTTGTGAAATATTATTTCAGTTGAGAAAACAATTGAGGAAGTGGCCTTTCAATTCTTGGGCAATTAGCTGATTCGTAGAATGGTTACTTGACTAGTTACACACATCTACCAATAGGCAGTACCAAGTGTGCAACACATTTGATACTAGCAAGCTTTGTGGTTTAACATTTGTAGTGGTTTTAGCATCTTGATTTAGAACTGCTTACTCTTCTCTCTGTAATCTACCAGCATCTGATCTATCAATTACTGTATTTCATAGTTTCTCCTACATACTTTTCTTATTCTTATCAGTTTCCACCAGAAACAGAATCTGTCCTCTTGTTTTTAGCCATTCTGAATTGCAGCTTAAAAGGCCTGGCAAATGTCAGCAATTTGTAATTATCTTTTCACTTTATCAACCTTGTATTGTATATCTCAATCATGTTTTTTTTCAACTGTCCATTCTTTTCTAATGAATTCTATTTTGAGTTTTATCAGTTATTTACTATTCAAGCTGTGTTATCAGTAAAACTGAAGGTGGATTTATACTATTATGCTGAATTGATGTGAATTTTAAATGGAACAGACACAAATATATGCTGAAACCAGAATGGTACCTGCAGATAGCTGAGGATATTTTCACTTTTATTTCAAGAATGATTGTCACTGACCAGTTACTATCTAATTTCATTATTTTCAGGAAAAAAATACTTGAAATATAATAAAGTATCAATTATATAATAAGAAAATCACAGAGTTTGACTCAACTGTAGAAACTGCAATTGCCAATGTTCAATATCCTTCTGCAGTTTACATATTCAGAATTTTAAAAATAGAAGTCCTGAGATACAATTTTAATTATCTCTTAATACAGAAAAAAATGCTTCATTGCATTTATTAGCATGGAAATGCACATCATTTTAACTAGACGAATTCAAAACATTAAAACTTTACGATCAGGAAAAAAATGATGAATTCAGACATCTGAGTTAAAAGAGAACTTATTCACTTTGGTGTTGGGAAAAGTAAATCCATACATACATTTTATTATGAAAAGAACAGACAGATATTTTTCACACAGCATTCCACATCCCTACAGGAGCTCTGTTATTTAAATAAAAATTTATAATATTCAGTTACCATGTAAATGTTTTTTCAAATTAAACCTACGGCAAATATATTGGGGAAAAAAGCCTAGAGAATGGTCAAGATCCATATCTAAGAACAAAAAAAAAAATTAAAATTGTATTAAGAACTTTTCTGAACAGAGTTACAAAGTGTATTTACATATTGTACTATATAGCACAGGGGTCCCCAAACTTGGCAACTATAAGACTTGTGGACTTCAACTCCCAGAATTCTGGGGGTTGAAGTCCACAAGTCTTAAAGTTGCCAAGTTTGGAGACCTCTGATATAGCAGGAAAAGATCATTCCTTACTGGACTGGGATCAGTGGGGCAGGTTCCTTCTCTATGATTCTGATCAACATCAAACAGAGAAATCATTTCTCTAGGCAGCGAAGAAATATAGACAGCTGCCCCACAGGTGGTCCAAGAGATAATTTCCAAAATATCTGAGCCCAAAAGTCTTCACAACCATCAAAATTTAATTTGGGGTGATATAGTAACAGAAAGGAAGCACAGAATCATTTTTAGGTACGTAAGGACTCAACTTTAAACTGTTACAACAGATATTTGTACTGAGCAATACTTTCAAGTCACAAGTTAAATGAACATTTCCCCACAATTAATAGCTTAATTATATTCTTCGCCATAATGTTTTCTCATTATTTGCTGGATCGCTTTTCATCCTTGTCCTTTGTGTTCTGGTTCCTGTGCTTGCGCCTATGCCTGGGAGGAGAGTAGCTGACTCTTCTCCTAGACCGAAAACTAGGTTTGTAAGGATGCAGTCTGTGTCTCTTTGGTTTGGTTTCTTCTTCCCTGCTCTGACTTGGCTCAGATTCTTTATTTTCTTCTTGATGCTCCTGTTCTTGGTCTTGCTCTGTTGGTGAGTGCAATGTGTTCTTAATAGTGTTAATAAGAAATCTTTTATTTGTACTGGCAAGAGGACACTTCATCCTGCGAAAGTATCAAAAAGCAGTAATATAATATCTAAAATACACACAAAAATAAACATTATGAATATACAAAATGAGTACTACAGCTATTTTATTTTGGCTTTCCTTGTATGCCACCTAGTGTATACTTGAAGTACAGAAAGAAGCAGTCAAGACACGTGCATTTTATCACAGGTTTGCCCCCCCACCCAAAATCAAAGACTTAATTTCTTCATTAAAAGATATAGAATATCTAGTGACATCTGCACATCTGTTACAAATGTAATTATAGACATTCATGTGACAAAATAAACTCTAATAGATAGAAGCTTTTGCCACAATAAATTTGTTATGACATAAACCTTTGTGCTTTACTGTAAAAGATTTAACAGTTTTTCCTCGGCTATACACAAACAAGGAATTTAAATCCGACATGCTTCAACTATTTGATTCGTAAATTAAGTACACATATCAAAGCATTCTTATAAACCACTTATTTTTCGAATATTTGGTACATAATTATGTTCATTCTTAGACATTACTAAATTAATTACCAACACTGAAATTAAAATAATTGCAAACCAATATTCTTTCAGAAATAAGTGACAAATATGTCACAACTATTAAAAATCTCAAATCTCAAATCAGATTAAAATGACTATTTTCAGATAGGGAATATCCTCTATTTTCCATGGTGCCAAAAAATATTAACTAACGGTAGATGGGAAAAATAGACTTGCTGGCTTCTTTTACTGAAACTCTTCTTTCTTGATAAAAGACCTCACAAGTATTCCAGCTTTCTGAATTCAGAAAGAGGACCCCATCTTAAAAATGTCTTTGTGAGCTTTTTGTTTTTGTTATATTTGTTATATTTTGTTTTTGTTATATTTGTTATATTTTGTTATATTTGTTGACTATGCAACCATAGTGAGTTGACAGAATATGACAATTTCATGTGATTTATTTTCAAGTACTTAAAATAGCAATCATATCCTGCTGATTATTATGGTGCAACTTAGGATTCCAAGAATGTAGCATTAATTGCCAGAGTATTTTGATCTGATAAAATTAGGGCATCCAGTTAAACCTGTTTTTACAGCTCATTAATCCCACAGTAGCTACAAGGAATTTTCACTGGATATGAGTCTATTACTTACACTGAAGAAGGAAAGTGCTACCAGGTTCCTGAGAAAGTAAAATTGTTTCTACACTTGCAACCACATGCCATAAATTCATCCAAGAGTAACAGCATTATTGGAGTCTCTAGAATACCAGTATCATCTATTTCCATTAAAAAAAATAAGAGCTTCTGACGGGTGGCCAAGTAAGGTCTCTTTTCAAATAGGAAGAATGGAATTACTTAGACATATTTCAATCTTTTTCTTTCTATATAGCACTCCAAGTAGACATTCATATATCTCTGTTTTCATTTCAGAAATATAGAAAGATTCTAGAGAAATGTTTTACCAGAAAATGTGTTCAAATGTTTAAGACAATTACAGCTAGATACTGAATATAATAGACAATGACCAACATAATTTCCAAACAAGTAAGAAAAACTATACATAAAAGAAACTAATTCTTATTCTTAGTTATGTGTCTGTCTACTTACCAACAAAAAATACAATATTTTAATCCACTGGTGAAGAATTTATATAACAATGCTCACTATGCATTCTTACTCTAGTCCCTAGTGAAACTTATTTATTAAAGCACATTTGAAATTGCAATGTTTAGGATTTTTTTAAAATAAATATTATTTTAAAACATTACTATATTTAGCTTGAAGAACTTACCAGCCCATGGGCCCCATTGTTTCTGCTCTAGTTTTCCCACGCTTAGCTTCTGTCAATAGCTCTTCCACTGCCTTCCTAAATATTAAAAACAAATAATAATTTAACATCTCTTCCAATACCTTTGGAATGTGGGTGTGTTTATTTCATCCAACAGTAATGCAGATTATTACAATTCACTCAAACTGCAGTCCCTGAATCAAAATCAAACTATAATAATTGAAATTCAGATTGCAAATAATAATCTTTCATGTTCTAGATCCCATTAGTCACTGGACAGACACTTAGGCATTTATCTAGAGAGTCGCTATCTAGACAGCCAGTTAGGTATATAATTAAGGTGCCAATCTACAAGTAGCCTATAACTTTAATCCTCCCTTAGGCACAGAAACCAGCTGGGTAACTTTGGACTAATCATTCTTTCTCAGGCCAAACCACCCTCCCAGAGTTTTTGTGGTAGAAATAAAAGGATGTAAAGATACGTTAAGATTTCTTTTATCACATTTGAGATACCTCTACTCGATTTTTCCTCCACTTGATGCATAGAGCTTGTCAGCTATATAAATTGGGGAAAATGTTTTAATTTTAATTATATTAAAATTGGTTAAAATCTCATATGGACACAAGGAAATCAGCAGAGAGATTGGTAACAGTAATATATTGTGATCATGAATAATTTGTCCAATATTGGGTTTTTGTATGGATTAATTTTCCCATTAGAATTACAGCATATACTTTTATTCCACTTACATTACTTATCCTTAATATAACTTTATAGACTGGGGTTAAGGTACCCACAAGATAAGTTAACCCAAGTACATCTCCTTAGAGTACCTGACTTTTTATAAAGTCTATTTTTAAGTGGGAAGTTGCAATGCTGATCACTAAGTTTTATTTGCAATAATATATCTAGCTTTCTCACAGCTCTCTAGGCACTGATACAATATTCACCTGTATTATGGAAGGTGGAGTCATCATATACACTTTACTCTATTTGCTACCTAATTTATCAGACATCTGAATCTTTTGATCTCTTTTTCTAATCCTGATATTGATGCTAATTAATTGTGGAAAACTGATTTTAATTCAGATTGTTCTAGGTGATGGTGGAAGCTTTAATCTCACTCTTCTAGTTATCTAAACATTAGGGGTGAGGCATTTCTATCAATTACAATAATAAAGTTTTTAAACTGATTTAGGGGTAAAGAAGAGGCTGAACAAAAAGGTGTGTTTTGACCCCTGCCCTTTACCTAGTATACCTATTTTTTCACACTTCAAAGAATTTCACAGGAACAAAAAGACTTTTTTAAAAAAAGACTTGAAATTTCTGATCCCAAGAGAAAAAAAATGCCTTCTTGCATGAATATACAGAGATATTTATAAGGGAACTATGATAGTGTGTATGCTGCCATTTGTGCACCCATTTATCTCTTTTAAGAGTTAAAGTATTCTGCAAAATAGAATTAGGGTTTTGAGAACAAAAAAATTTCAGACTATGTTAACATTCATTATTCTTCCCTCCCTAGTCAATTATTTTCTAGCTGTAAATGGATCACACTGGAGTTATACTACTTGCCAATACTGTATCTTGAGTGTACCATTCCAACACTTGTAAATTGTTGATGGGATACAGGAAACAGCATGTTGGCTTGCAAGGTGGCTCTAGATCAGGGGTCCCCAACCACCGGGCCGCGGACCGGTCCCGGTCCATGGAACATTTCCTACCGGGCCACTGGTTTGCTGGGTGCCGCCATCTTGTTTGACGAGAAAGTGCTTCCGGGTGAGCTTTTCCGCTTGAAAGCGGCGTTTGTCCTGAAGGAATCCTCGCGCCTTAGTTTCATCGAAGGGGGAGGGCTTGAACGAAACTAAGGCGCGAGGATTCTTTCAGCACCCAAGGCAAGGCGAGCCGAGCAACTGTCCCGAAGCCGTCCCGAAGCCCATCGACAAAGGTACAAAGGAGGAGTTGAAGGTGGCGGGGGTGGGGACGGCCGGCTGGCCGGTCGCTCGCTCGCTTGCCTTGTCATGCGTGCTGATGCCAGTACCAGGCCGCGGCACAAAAAGGTTGGGGGCCACTGCTCTAGAGCAGGGATCCCCAACCTTTCGACGCCGTGGCCCGGTTCCGGCATCAGCTGGGCGCTGCGGCCCGGCACGGCGTCAACTGGGCGCCGCCATCTTTTTGACGAAAAAGTGCTTCGGTGACATCACCGGAAGCACTTTTCGTCAAAAGATGGCGGCGCAGCGCTCGGTGACTTTTCGGGTAGAAATGGCTTTCTACCCGAAAAGCTCACGAACACTAGCCGCCATCTTTTTGATGAAAAGTGCTTCCGGTGAGCTTTCTACCGGAAAAGCTCACCGGAAGCACTTTTTACCAAAAGATGGCGGCGCCAGCAACCAGCGCCCGGTAAGGCTTGTTCCGCGCCCGGTACCGGTCCGCGGACCGGCGGTTGGGGACCCCTGCTCTAGAGCACAGATCCTAGCACGCATAGAGTAAGCTTTAAATAAAACCAGGCTTTAGCTATACTTGGGGCATACAAATAAATATGTGGCAACCTTGACTCAGATTGCACCTTACATTTAGCAAGGAATGCTACATGTGACATAAGTACAACAAAAGGAAATGCCCTATTCTTCATTTGCCACTGTTTCTCTTACTAAAACACATGCAAGTTACAATTGGTCAGTCATGCTAGGCAGTCAGTATTCATGAACCCACCTGTTGACAACCACGGCATATAGAATCTCAAGAAAAAGGGACCATCAGGTTAAAGGAAGCAGAAGGTCCTTGTTTAAAATATTATTTCTGTAGCAATAGGTAAATATAGAAAATCCGTGCTGGATTTGTATTCTATGGCATTGTCTTTTTTTCTCTTTTCTATACCAATTAAAAAATTGGGATTGCTATCTTTGAAGTACACCACAAAATACGTTACATGAATAACACATTTTCTTTACAATTGCCTAATCTTGGCAACACTCATTTGGAACTCTTGTCTCTATATGGTAAATGCTATCATATAGTCTTGTATGCTATTTTGGATTTTTTCTTGTTTAATTTATTTGATCCCGATCTGAAGTTCTCTGCCAGCTATCTCCTCGCACACTGTTTGCATGTTCCTATTTAAAGCTGCAAACTTTTTAATATAATAGATTTGCTTTCCCCTTTTGGCAAAATGGGTGGTTCTTTGTTTAGGGTTCATTGGCTCAGGGAGAATTGCCACCTTTGGTCTTGGATGGGGCTACCACAAACAGACCCTGTGCATAATCTAGGGGTTTTCCTGAACGCACAACTCCTATTCAAAGAGCAGGTAGCGGTCGTGGCCAGGAAGGCCTTTGCGCAACTGCGGGTTGTGCACAAGTTATGGAGTTTCCTGGACCAGTGGTCCCTATTCACCATTATTCATGCCCTAGTCTCTTCCCATCTTGATTATTGCAACACGCTCTACATGGGGCTGCCCTTGAAGAACATCCGGAAGCTCCAGTTGGTGCAAAATGCAGTGGCCTGGATGGCTTTGTGCAGACCCTGGTGTGCACGTTTCACCTCTCGTGTGGGAGCTGCACTGGTTGCCAATTTGCTTCCGGGTACAATTCAAGGTGCTGGTTGTCACCTTTAATGGCTTGGGACCAGATTAACTGAGGGAAAATCTCTTGCCGGTTACATCTACCCAACCCATTAGAGCGGGGAGACAGGGAAAGCTGTGGGTCCCATCCTGGTGGGACCCAGAAGAATGTCCTCCTCCGTGGTGGCTCCCTCTCTCTGGAACATCATTCCCCCAAAGATTAGAATACTCTTCTGGAAGGCACTGAAGATCTGGTTCTGCCAGCGGGCCTGGGGAACCCAGAGCGGGATGGAATCCATCAAATGGCTTGTGTGATCTGCTGTCATTGGGGCGGGGTGGGTACGAGTTGGGGGTGATTTTTTTTTCTTCCAGATTTTGTTCTATTGTACTTTGTTAATTTATTTGATTTTTTTTTATTTTAAATATGGTTTTACATTCTGTAAACCGCCGCAAGTCGCCATGGGTGAATAGGCGGCAATATAAATTCTATAAATAAATAAATATATGATTGTCTTATATCTTCTTTGGCACTAGATGTATTGTTTACAATTCTGCAACTTGAACAGTGTTGGACTTGTAGCACCAATAGTAGAAAAATAGCCCCTAGTATTGAATCTTCTCAATCAATCACAATTTATAATCAATGGCAAACACATTAAATAGCTATCCCAATTCCCGATTCTCCATTCTTCACATATTCCCTACAAACATCTCTACATTTGCAGCATAGTTAAGAGGGATAGAATTGGGATAATTCAGTTTAGGCTTTGTAACTGTTTTATCATTTAGTCATTGCAAACTGACAAGAACCCTCCTGATTGAACTCTGCAAGTAGATAGAAAGTGACATCATAGCCCCGCCCCCTTTATTTTAGGGTCAGTAATTTTTAAAAAGCACCATTTTCACTCCCACGTTTGGATCCAATATTTCTTTATGGACAGGAAAGGACACCAGGAATTTGATGCCAGAGTTAAGGCTAGGCAACTCCTTCAAGCCCTCCAGCAAATGTCCCGGGTTCTAGGTTGCAAAAACTGTTCTAGGTTGCAATTCCCCGAGAACTGCAGCCTTAATTCTGGGAAGCCCTTGACCAGCCCACAACTAGGCGGTTAGTCAGTGACGCAGCATCACTTGACTGAGTAATAAAACCGCTCCAGGCTAACCTGGTGCCCGTGAAGACGGAGTACAATTCCTATAATCCTTTGGCCTGGCTAGGGATGATGGGAAATTGTCCTCCCAGTCGGGAGGCCGGCACCAGGTTAGAAAAGGGTGCCTGCTCGCCCTCCGCTTGGCACGCAGCCGGCGGGAAGAGCACGAGCGCCTTCCGTCTTTCCGCCGCCTTCCAATCTCACCTTTCCAGCTCAGCATCGTCCGCCATGGCGGGCAGCGGGGTCGAGGGGAGCCGCTCTCAAACTCCCACCGCCTCCATCTTGTTCGTCTTGCCGGAAGCGCAGCGGCAGTTCCGCGAGAGCGCGGGCGACGAGCACCAACAGCCGCTCGCGAGGACTCCGAAAGGGGCGGGGCTCGGCAGCAGGCAGCCCTCAGCCCCGCCCTCCCCGGCATAGCTCGCCCTCTGCCTCGTCCGAAGCGGCTCCTCTTGGGGGAGGGAGGGGGGAGGGGGCGTGGCAGCCTGCTGCCGGGGCGGGGCTTACATCTGACTGGAAACCTGCCGGTCCCCTTTGCAGATGCTGAGGGAAACGTGCGGTGGTCCTGTCTGTGGATGGAAGTTTTGATCTGCTACACCCTTTGGCCTGGGATAGTCTCCTTAACTTAACGCAACTTGTTTCTCTGACATAGTTGCATACAAGTGTAGTAGCACAGGTTTGTGTGTGTGCTTATACACATACGGTATATTGCAGGGGACTCCAACCTTGACAACTTTAAGACTGGTGGACTTCAACTCCCAGAATTCCTCAGCCAGCAAAGCTGGCTGAGGAATTCTGGGAATTGAAGTCCACCAGTCTTAAAGTTGCCAAGGTTGGAGACCCCTGGTATATTGGATGGATGGATGTAGATGTAAACACACACAGCAGATAGTTAAATCATATACAAACACATCCTAGATAGACATAACACATAGGCCTGTATCCATAACCCTAATTCCCACAACACTGTCAAACTATTTAGTAAGACTGTATTACTATTATTATTCTCATCCTTCCTATTACCTATCTCCTCCCACTTATGACTATAACCATGCAGCCTGCATCTTTGCGATTTGTATTGTTTTTATTTGTTTCCTAGTATGATTTAATTGCTTATTCATAACCTATGACTATCACTAAGTGTTGTATCTTACGATTCTTGATGAATGTATTTTTTTTCTTTTTATGTACAATGAGAGCATATGCACCAAAGATAAATTTCTTGTGTGTCCAATCACACTTGGCCAATAAAGAATTCTATTCTACTCTACTTCTATTCTATATACACCAGGTATTTATTTATACAAACACACATACAAACCAAATAGATAGGTACATTTACATACCAACATATACACACACAAAACCTACGTGCCTCCTTCCTTCTTTTCCTCCCTATTGATCTATTTGGTTGTCACAGCAAATGTATTTACTGCTCTAGCCTTTACTTTCTATGAGGGTAGAACATTCCTAATTAATCTTCATCTATTAAAGTTATTTAAGCTTTGGCCAGTCATCAAATCTTATTAATTATGTGCCACCAAGTCATTTTCAACTTCTAGGGTTCACAACGCAGGGCCGAGAGATGTTGAGGGGTTGGGGGTTCTGTGACTTTGCATTCCCTCAGAAACTGCATGCTGATGGGGCAGCCCAATATTGTTCCCTTTTTCCTGCTCAGAAGGGTCCCAAGTCTGAATTGATTGTTAGGAGAGGTCTTTAATAATATGCCCAAAGTTAGAAACTGTGGACAAGAAATTATAAACTAACAATGTCAGTGGCTTATAAAGAAAATTTGTATGTTTTACAGGTGGCACTTACCCCCAGCAAGAATAGCCAAGAAGTTTAAAGGCAAATCGGCAAAATGTTGGAAATGTCATCCGATACCTGGATCATATTACCATATGTGGTGGACATGCATTGAAGCTAAAAGATACTGGACTAGAATACACATGTGATTGGAAAAAATGATAAAACAACACATAGATTTGAAACCAAAGATATTTTTATTGGGAATTATGCCTGAAGGTTATAATAGAGAGATAACATATTTAATTATGAATGTATTAATAGCAGCTAGAATTGTACTTGCACAAAATTGGAAAATGAGAAAAGTCCGACAGAGGAGGAAACAATTAAGAAAATAATGGAATGTGCAGAAATGAGTGGACTAACAATGGCAATTAGAGAACAGGAAGAAAAAGAGTATTATAGGATTTGGGATTTATTTTATGAATGGTAAGATAGAAGAATAAGAAACCTAAAGTATGTGTAATAGTAATAATATACTATAATTGATCAATCTTGAATGAGTAAGAGAATGAATATAATTTAGCAAGAATGAGATATGTTTTTTTAAATAACAACTACGTCAATAATATCATAATTGAATAATATGATATAAAATATTGTTTAGAATGGTTTATAAAGATGATTAAGTAATGTACAATAATATTACTATGCACACAAGATATATGTACCCAACCAACACATTGTAAATTTGAAAGATGGTTTTATTTGTTGTCTTTGTATAAAATAAAAATAGTATGCCCAAAATTGCTGTAGCTGCAGCCACCTCAAAATTCACTTAGCTCAAATGATTCCAGGAATCCTACTGAAGTTCACATGATGGGAAATTACAAACAATCCATCAGAACTTGGGTGTTCTCTCAAAATCTTGACTATTTACAGAACATAAAATATGAAAATCAAAGTAAAATACATTAAGGTTTGCTATGTTTAGCGAGTTCAATCAGCAGTTATATGCAAGATTTACTGAGCATATTAGAAAGATAAATGTCTTAATGACTGTGGTTACCCATGGTTAATTGAACTAGTTTATTGTATTAGCTCAATTGTATGGATTCCTACTGTGTACAGTATTAAAGCATAAACTAACTCTGCTGCACGTGATTGCAGATTGTACATGAATGACAAGCTTGATAATCACATTTTACTCTGGCTGTTGGACCATTCATATTCTTCCTGCAGGCCAGTGTCTCTAACATGGGAATTTCAAGATGCATGGACCTCAACTCCCAGAATTCCTCAGCCAGCATGCATTTTGAATAATTCTGGGAGTTGAAGTCCACACATTTTAAGTTCCCAAGGTTGAGAAACATTGCTGTAGGGAAATGATTAAGTACATGCAAAATCAAATAGTGGCCTTAGATCACAGTGGCAGGTGTATAGCCCTGCAGAGATTGTTGGAAAGCATAATCCTTCACTTTGGCCAGGCCATTAAGGCTGTTAAGACAATTTAGCCTAGAGAGGGGGGATAGACACAACCCATCTTTTTTGCACAAGCTTTTGCAACTTTAATACAGCTCTCATCATCCCCATCCTTAATAATGGGTGGATACCTGGTGGGATTTGTTGCTTAACAAGGCCATTTAGGGGAAGGCTGCCTAGCGTTCCTGCCATCTTTGCTTCTGCATCTCTAAAAGGAACCAACCACTGGCAACCACTCATAAATGTCTCGCAATTACTGCAAGATCTATTAAGGCTACCAAACCAATCAACAAGAGAGCTTTCACCGTGATATATTTTAAGGCACTGACCACACTGGCACCCAAGACTTTTTTATAAGCTAAGGGGAATAGGACAAGACAATCCTGCTGATGAAGACAATCTCGCTGATGATGTTACCTAGTCTGGTAACGAGACGTTCAGAAACTAAATTGGAAGAAGCTTGGAGAGCAAACCACTGCCAATATTTTAAGGTTCTCTATCCCTTCCTCCCCCCCCCACCCCCAATCTTGCTCCGCCAAAGAAAACTGCTACAGCCCTCAAGAATCAGGCGCGTAACAGAGACAACAACTCCGGCAAGACTACCACGGCCTGCGCGCCGCATCCCTCCCGGAATAGCTTCCGATGGGCTGCAAGCTCTCTCTCTCTTTTTTTCTTTTTTCTTCTTCTTTTGCCTTAAGGCTGAGTCGTTCTGATTGGGCGGAACCTGCCGTCGTTCGGCCCGCCGGAGAAAGGAGTCCCCTGGCCGCGGTCGCGCTCAGGCGCGGGTGCGCGCAACCGAGAGGGAGAGAGATTGGCGGTCGGTTAAGCGCCGCTTGGAGCTTCGCCTCCTTTCCCGAGACCGGCGCCGGCGGTGTGGAGGTAGGAACCGACCGCGGAGGAGAAGGAGGAGCCAGAGCCCCAGCCCACGCCACTCCATCTGCGGCGCTGGGGAAGAGCTGCTCGGCGTCAGTCTCCCACGATCCTGCCCCTTCGCTCGGAGAGCACGATGCCCGGGATCGTGCGGTGACACCCGGAGCTTTGCGCTCCCCTACCCGGCAGGGTAAGTTCGGGGACCACCGATCCGACCTCCGAGTTCTTTTTTTTTTAAACCCCCTCTCTCCCGCCTTCCTTCCCGCGGTTGTTTAGCCCAGCACCGATGCTTGCAAGCTAGTTTTCAGAACAGATCTGACCCCCCACCCACCCCACTTCTCCGATCCTTAACGCTCTGCGCTTTCCAGAGCGATCTGGCAGCCCCTTTGCCCTCTGCAGTGGATACTGCCCGTGTCTGACTGGCTCCGCTGCCCAAGAATCCTCCGGGTTTAGAGCCTCTCCAAGATCTTCGAATTTGCCTTTACCGAACCCAGGCGCAGTTTTGGCTTGGGTGGGGGTGGGGGGGGCTTTGGGCAACCTCTCTACCTGTGAATCTCTTCCGGGCATTTGCCTCCCGCTTGGGTTTGTTATTGAACAATGTGTTAAGCAGCGAAGCCTCCTGGCTTCTCCTTTCCCAGGTCAGCCGAGAAAGGGTTGCTGGTGACTGCCTACCTATAGGGATGGGGGAGAGGCCCACACCCTTTCCAATGTACTCAAGGATGGATGGATGAATGGGAAATCGATTTCCCCGGTTGCCAAAAAATGGTGATGGGATGCAGGGTTTCTTCTTTCCTCTTCCCCTATCTGAAGAAGTTCTATTTTTTTTTTTCATAACGAAGTATTTTGCACGATATGCATCATATGCTCTTGCCTCCCACCCCTTTCATTGTAGGTTTCCAAACTGCTGTTTCAAACCATCACCTCATGGACATCTTACCTCACACACTTGAAGTAGGGGCTCTCCAAAGTTTGTTAGATGGGTCCTCTGAGGAACCGCCAGAATTGCTAGCTCTTCTTCCTTTCTCTGGTGAGCTGTAATGCATATATTGATTGTTAGAAGCTGCTATGGATTCTTCTGCTTGTAACATTGGCCTTCTAAGCCAGGGGTCTCCAACCTTAGCTACTTTAAGACTTGTGGACTTCAACTCCCTTTGCTGGCTGAGGAATTCTGGGAGTTGAAGTCCACAAGTCTTAAAGTTGCTACAGTTGGAGACCCCTGTTCTATGCTACAGGATATCCTCCTCTTCATATTCCAGTTAATCCACTGCCTCTTGCTTTTGTAAGAAGTTAAGATGAATCTTGTTACTTGGCTGGGGCTTGTGCAGTTGCGGCCTCACCTTTCTATTCTAGTCTATCGTTTCCTTAGATGTGAATTAGAAGAGCCTCTTGCTGAACTGCCTCCCTTGGTTTTGTCTCAGTTAATTGAGTGTTTATAAATGCTCCCACTTGACCTAAAGAAGCTCAGAGAACAAAGCTGGAGGAACTTTGAATCTACAGATTCATGAAACAATTGGCATTCTGTTCATTGGCAGAATATGGAGGGGTAATGTGAGCAAATGAGTCCCAAACACACAAAACTTTCCTGCTGGGCCCTCCCCTTCCACCCACCTTTTTTCAGGAAAATGTTAAGAAACTGTTTATAATCTGAAGGTGGTTACTTAAAAGGTTTAATCAAGAAACATCTTGATGTGCATGCATACTGAAGGCAAAGGTTGGCTCTTAAATTATAGATGATGGGATTGGTTTAAACTAATAGGTGATTTTATTTATTTATTTATTTATGTCAATTGCTTACAAGATAATAGGTATAAGTAAAAACATAGTTATGAATACATGGATACATATAAGAAAAAAATTTTTTAAAAAAAGAAACAAAAGGACAGGGATGGTAGGCACGTTGGTGCGCTTATGCACGCCCCCTACAGACCTCTTAGGAAAGGGGTGAGGTCAATAGTAGACAGTCTAATGTTAAAGTTTTTGGGGTTTGGGGAAGAAACCACAGAGTCAGGTAGAGTATTCCAGACATTGACCACTCTGTTGCTGAAGTCGCATTTCCTGAAATCAAGTTTGGTGTTGTTTACCTTGAGTTTGTATCTATTCTTTGGTCTTGTGTTGTTATGGTTGAAGCTGAAGTATTCATTGACAGGTGGGACATTGCAATGTATGGTTTTATATACTATATTTAGATCAGACCGAAGGCGGCGTAGTTCTAGATTTTCTAGGTCTAGAATTTCTAGTCTGGTGGCATAAGGTATTCTACAACAAGTAGAGGAGTGGAGTACTCTTCTTGTGAAATATTTCTGGACTTTCTCAACTGTGTTAATATCAGATACGTAATGTGGGTTCCAGACTGATGAGCTGCATTCGAGTATTGGTCTAGCAAATATTTTGTATGCTCTAGTTATTAGTGTCATATTACCAGAGAAAAAGCTATGTAAGATTAGGTTAACAACTCTTAACGCCTTTTTGGCTATGTAGTTACAGTGGGCTCTAGCACTTAGATCATTAGATATGAGTACTCCAAGATCCTTGACCCGAGTTTGGATTGTCAACAAGGTCTTGACTATTCAGCCTGTATTTTATTTTCTGATTTTTTTTTGCCAATATGTAGGACAGAGCATTTATTTGTTGAGTTTTGAAGTTGCCATTTGTTTGACCATTCTGATACATAGTCAAGGTCTTTTTGAAGGGTAGCAGTATTGTCTGTGGTGTTGAATAGCTTTACATCATCAGCGAAGAGTTGCTCTTGATATGGTCACAGAGGTCATTTATGGAGAGTATGAAAAGAGTTGGTCCTAGAACACTGCCTTGGGGGACACCACTGTTGAGAGGTACAGAATTTGATAGGACGCTCCCAATTTTGACCATTTGTTGTCTGTTTGACAGGAATGCTTCTATCCAGTTAAGCAGGTGTCCAGAGATACCATAAGATTGTAGTTTTAGTAGTAGTTTGTCATGTACCACTGAATCAAAGGCTTTACAGAAGTCTATGTAGATTGCGTCTATTGCTTTGCCCTGATCGAGTTGTGTAGTCCATATGTTTTTGCAGTGTAAGAGTTGCAGATTACATGATAGTTTTTTCCTGAAACCAAATTGTTTATTAGAGAGTAGGTTGTTTGTTTCTAAGTGGAGGATGATGGATTGGTTAATAATTGATTCCATGACTTTACAGGTGACGGTGCATAAAGAGATTGGTCTGTAATTTTCAACTAGGCTGGAGTCTCCCTTTTTGAAGATGGGGATGACCGTGGCTTGTGACCCTAGTTTTGGCAAGGAGCTAGTCCTGAAAGATTTTTCAAAGATTATGCTTAGAGGTTATGGCAGTGGATAGCTTTTTTCCAAGGATAGACTGCCCCATGGAGGCCTACAGCACAGAGCTGGTGAGAAGAATGTGACTGGCAAAAATGTCCCAAGTTCACTTTTACAGGGATAGCATAATAGGTCAGAATCTCCAAATTAGAATACTTAGACTTTAATGCTTTAAGGCAGGGGTCTTCAAACTTGACAACTTTAAGACTTGTGGACTTCAACTCCCAGAATTCCTCCTCCAGTCATGTTAGCTCAGGAATTCTGGGAGCTGAAGTCCACAAGTCTCAAACTTGCCAAGTTTGAAGACCCTTGCTTTAAGGCAAGTCCCTCACATAGAAATAACTGGCAGTGAACATGAACCTTAAGGGTAATTATCACAAACATATCTGAAATCAATCTGTTTTTCCCATGAATTAATGCTCACTTCTCGAGAATGATTTGAAGATAACCTAGGAACTTTGCTGAAACTATGGGTCTTGATCTGATCAGGACAAATCTATATGCACTGGCTGGGTGGCTTGTAGCTTAGAACAATGTATAAAGTAACCATTGGGATTTATTCAGTAAATCATAGCTAAGCAAACCAAACTGATATTTGTGAATCTAATAATTGTAGGGGAAAAGGGTAGAGTTTGACAGCACATTTTTCTTTCAATGTTTAATGTCCTTATGTCTAGATTGTATTTAGGTATATGGATCTAATAACTGACAGTATATTACAGCTACCAGTATTGCCTAAAGTATTTGTAGATCCATAATTAAGGAACCACATTAACAATATAATGGATTTGAGTATCTATTATAATTGCCCATTATATTATATTATGTTTGTTCTGAGAGATCAAATTGCCCAATAGAGATCAGTATGTATTCTCCAACTTGCCCTCCAGGTGTTTTGGGTTATAATTCCAAAAATGTATAGCTAACATAGAAAGAATTACTGAAATTGTAGTGTAACATACTTGAAGAATGGTTTATTAAGTTTCTATAGTGAAACTTAATAATACGTAGAAGGCTTTCTCTTTCTTACTTCTATGAGTCAGGAAATGCCCACCATTGAATAGTGACGCCTTTCATGAAGCCATTATTCTGCATTTGCAATCTTAATTTTGCTTGGGATAAATTGGCCATGAGAGTCCAGATGAAGAGTAGCAGTATATCTGTTTTCATTGAAGAGCTTATCATCATCTCCAGATAGAATTGGAGAATCCTTTCTGGACACAGGTCAGCAAAGTTTGGGTCTTTTTCTAAGATGACCTGGATGTCTCTCTCAAATTATTGAGATCTTGGGCAAACTATCTCATATTTCACATGGTTTTATCAATTTTACAATGCTCAAGGACTTTTTGGCTATTTTGTAATCACCATTTGAAGTTTCCTGATCTGGAGAGATTAGTGGTGTAAGCAGGACTGATATTCCTGAATTAGACTGGATGGATGTAGCAGTCATTTTAGCAGTAATTTTTTATAGTAATACTACTTTCCTAGTTTCTGCTAGAGATGTGATGTTTGATATATCCTGGCATTTTAGTTTGCCTGTTTTGTACTTCATGACTTTTTGTGGTTCCTACTTTTCACCTCCTTTCTACAGAGATAAACATAGTGAATAAAGAACTGTTCGATTTTCCATGATTATTGTATGCAGTTTTGGATTTTTACTGCATGTAATCTAAAGTATTTTGTTTCCTTCTGTATAATTGTACCCTTTACCTTTCACCTGCACTGTTCAGCATGGTATCATCCATTTTTTATCCCACTAGCATTTTATTCTTTGATTCCTGCAAGTTAGTCTGGAAAATATTAGATAAAACAGGATCCATATCAAACTCCACTAGATAGTTTTTCCCTCTCCACATCCACTAGCTTTAAAGTTTATTTTTGATAAGAATTATCATACCTATCAAACATTGTATTCATTTACAGAATTCATCTGCATTCTGTCTATCAATACTAGACTTAGTAAAGCCTTTAGAAAGGCGCAACTGGGATATATAATAACACCTCAATGTTAGTATTGCCTGCCAAATATGGCACCATTGCTGAATATGCTACAATTCTTTTCAAGTAATTCATTGACATGTTATGAGTAATGGATTCCATAGACACAGTTTGTGAAAATTGGTGACATATCCTGCCATTATATGATGAAGAAATACTAAGATTCTGTGATAACAATTTCTATAAACTAAATTCAACTCTGTTCATATCATACACATATATACAAAATCAAATTGCTCCCCAAACTCTTAAGACAATAGCCAATTAGGATATGGTTGCAGGGGTCTACGTCACCCCCTTCAAATTAACTGTGTCTCCTCAATTATCAAAAGGTTGCCTACCTTGATCTAAATATATACAGCCATTTTATCTAGATGATTAAGTGAGGTCTTAATGATTTTTTCTACTGTCTGAAACCGGCAATGTTTCCTCAGTCATGTTTTCCTTTTCTATCCTTTAACCCATTTCCGAACTTGCCTGTTTTCTGATTACAGTATTTGAGAAGGCAGAGGTTTATCTGCAGAGAAAAATCAAGAGATGGGAGGAGTAGGCACTTTCCTCCCACACTCCTTTGCCTTTCACTTCCCACTCAGAAGAGTTGGTTGCTGGTATTGCTATCTAGCTAAAGGGAGAGTTGATAGCTGGATGATGGTTAGCCACTCCTCCAATTAGATCATTCTCCCTTGCTCATATCCCTCGTTTACCTCTTGGTTGGCATTAGCGCAGGTTTGATGTAATGCTGGGAAGTTTTACCTGAAGCCATTAGGTGTTCAGTTTGGGCTAAGCAATTTGCTTGTGGTTTGTAAGCCAGTGCTTACAGTTTTGTGAATTGGTTGAGCTCAGCCAGATGTGCTTTCTTCAGTAAATCATGTTTTAAAAAATGCTCACTATGACACATGAACCCATGTTATGAGAGTGATTGAACCATTGACTTTAGTGAAGGAGAACTTGACTTAGAAAGAGGATATTGTTCCTTGTTGCACCTGTTGTCTTACCCCCTTAGACTCTAGAGAGAGTTGTTAAGCTTTAAATTGTCTGTTGTCAGTCAGCAGTGTGCTTGTGAGTGTCAGTTGTTTGTGTACAGACAGTTATAGATATGCTTTCCTTTTTGGGAGAGTAACATATCACCTTTTGCCTGGATGACGTTGGGTAACACAGTTCTTAGATGTGAAAAAAAATGGAATTACTCTGTGTGTGGGTGGATGAGAGAACAGCTGCAAGCCAGCCACTGTTACAAGAAGAGAATTCAGGTTATGATTAGTCCTGGCCAAAAAGAACCAACCCTTTAACACTGGGTAACTTTCTCTGGAACATATCAAACTCATAGTTCTTTGAGAATTTTAGTTTGAGTGTATCCACATCATGATTTTACAAGTTCTTTCTCTCTGACACTTTTTTTCGTTTAAAATTATAGTCTTACAGTGTTCTGTTTTTTTCCTTTTAAATGCATATTTCTGTGTTGTTACAAAAACACTGTTTGCATTTAGTTAATTGATTGAATATTAGTTTTATAAAATTGACATAATTGAGAGCCATTTAAATTTTTTAATATAATTGTAATCATTCAAACTCAAATCTGTGTTCATGCAAATATTAGCAAAGTTTTCAACATTTATGATTTTATTTTATATGAAATGAATAAATTCTGTCTGTTTTGGTTTCACAGTTTTTTCTCTCATTGCCTTTGGCTGCTTGGTAGTAGTTGGTTGTTTGCATTTGTAGAAATCTGTTAAGTATTTCTGAGTTTTGTTTCATTCCTTTTTTATGTAACATTACATTATAGGCCTTGTTTTGTTTTTCTTACATATACAGGTACGACCATAATTGAGCCCAAAATTTCTGTCGCTAAGTGACATAATTGTTAAGTGAGTTTTGCTCCATTTTACAACTTTTCTTGCCACAGTTGTTAAGTGAGGCACTGCAGTGGTTAAATTAGTAACATGGTTGTTAAGTGAATCTGGCTTCCTCATTGACTGTGCTTGTCAGAAGGCCGCAAAAGGTGATCCCGGGACTGCAATCATCATAAATAAGAGTCACTTTGCTAAGTGTCTAAATTTTGATTATGTTGTTGTGGTTCACCAGCAGCCAGTGCAGATAGCAGTGGTATCGGACCGTGAGGAAGAAAGGGAACCAATCGGGGAGTGGAGAAGACTTGGACGAGGGTCCTGCGTCCGATGCAGGGATGGGGTCAGGACCATCTGAGAGTGGGGTGCTGCCTTTGGAGCCTTTGGAGTCTGGCAGCAGCGAAGCAGAGAACCGAGGGGAGCCTGTTCCCCGTGCGCATGTGCACAGAGCTGCTAGAAGGCGAGAGCAGCTGAAGCAGAAGGGGGCGACTCGGGAGTAAGGTTGGGAGGTGATTGCCCCTCCCATACGGGATATAAGTCAGACCTCAATGACGAAAGCTTTGCAGGAAGCAAAGCAGTTCAATAGATTCTGAGCCCTTCTTGAAACGGCGTATTCTAGTCGGCTTTTTATTTTTTTATTTTTTTATTTATTTTATTATTTTTCTGCTACTCTTATAATTAATTTGTTTTTGGCAGCATTCCACAGCACTGATAGGCATCTGCTTATCTTGAGGAACTGTTTGAGATTACTTCTGGCTGTGAATGAAAATAATTCCCAGCGTTGCATTAAAATAGGTTTTGCTTTTAAAACAAGTTTGTGTTTAATTATGTTTGACGAAGCCTGGTCAGAACATATGTGACCATGGAGATATTGCAACAATCATGTGTGAAAAATGATCATTAAAAAGTCACATTTTTCAGTGCTGTTGTAAATTCATCCGGTTACTAAATGAACTGTTATAAGTTGAGGACTACCTGTGTAGAAATACTATCAGATTCAAAGTAGCTGGGAAATATATTTAGTTCTTTAAAAAAAAAATCTAATTTGTAAACATGATTGGATTTTTATTAAGAAGGAAACTGGCTAGATTTTTGATCTTTTATCTGTTATTTTGTTACCTATGTAGTCATTGTGAATTCTTCTTTCCAATTCTTAGACTTGCCAATATTTTATAGTTGTTAAGTATATAATAATCAGGCAGAAGATCAACAAGGTTAAAGAATCATGTGCATTGAGTTGCTGTTCCAGTAAAAAGAAGCTTCAGTCATATATGGTTGTTTGGAAATAAATTTCTTTGTGTAGAAATAAACCCATTCAGTACTAGCAAAATGGAAAATTGTTATACAACATTTGCAAGATGAGGAGTGATACCGCAGGCAGATTTAAAGAACCATTGCTGAGTGAAAACCAGCCAGCCTGCCTAACTGTGAGAGATATCAGGAGTTGAGATTTAGAACATCTGGATGGTAACAGTTTCCCTACACCTGCTTTAAGATGTCTTATATCCTGGGGAATTATTCAGTTATATAGGCATTCTGGTTACAAACAAGGACTCTGTGTGTTTGTGTATGTGTGTGTGTTTATTTGTTTTCAATAATAAGCATTTCATAAGAGTGTGGAAATTCTTCTGTAAGGCCAGATGAATAATTTCTTTGGCTTCATCTTCAAGAAGTATGCTAAGTCTCAAGCTCCAAAAATGGACCAGGCCAGGACAAAATTCATGGTAATTTACGCTCAAATTAAAAATTAATTAAACTCTGCTGACCTGACTGGTTCATGCCACACCTCAAATTACAATTTGGCCAAGGCTTTCTATGGTGCACCAGACCTTCTTTCTTGAAATCTTGAAGGATATCTCTTCTATTGTTGATAGGACTGAGATCAAAGGGCAGGAAGGGAGTGGCTTAAGTCCCAACATAGGCTATATTAATGACAACACAACCTTGAGGAGTGAAAGAAAAGGAAAGTATGAATGCTAAATAGAAAATCAAGAGTGAATCCTTGTTAGCATAACTGTAGATATGACTTGGCTGATCCTGGAAAATTATGTTGGGTTGAACCTAATTACCTTAATAATTGGATGGGAGATCATCCACCAGTACTAGAGCTACAGTTTAGCCTAGGTAACTTAGGGGAAGAAAACCTGGTAGGAGGCAACAGAAAAACCCATATTGTTTCCTAAAAGATAACATGGATGGATCCATAAATTTATCAGATATCAGACTTGATTCAAAAGAAATGATATCTTTTGTATATGTTTTGGGTAGTAGTCATCTCTTAATTCAGTCATGTAGACTTGCCTACTTGCCTAGAATGAATTCCACTAACCATGATACTTTTTCTGAAAAAGGATAAGATTGGGTATAAAAATGTGAACATGGAAAACAGAAACGAAATCAGCAGGACTGAAAAGAGAATCTGGAATTAATCAAATTCACGACATTTTGTGTAGAAGGGTTTTTTTGTCAAATTGACATGAATGAAATACAATATATTGTCTAATTTTAATTGGGGGTATTTGAGAGTAGGAATCGTTGAAGTTCTAAATAATCTTTAAGGCAGTAAGGTTGTCTAATTTTTTGATATGTTAGTAAAATATAGAAATAAAGTGAATAATCTACAGTATACATAGGTCTTACAATATTAGCATGTTACATTTTTAATGTTAGAAGTACTAATTTATATTATGGTACTAACTGAATTGGGCATTTTCCTAATTCAGGATGGTTCCTTTAAAGCAGGGTTTTTCAAGTGTGGCAACTTTAAGATGTATGAACTTCAATTCTCAAAATTCCCCAGCCACTCTGGTAGCTGAGTAATTCTGAGAGTTGAATTTCACATATCTTAAAGTTGCCAAGTTTGAAAATTACTGCTTTAAACTATTGTATATAATGGAATAAACTGTGCTTACCTGCTTCCTCCTTGCTTTTCTTTCCATTGTGAATTTGTTGTTTGGTTTATTACAATTTGTTCAGATCCTCTGAAACAGGAAATGCTTTCAAAACAAAGGTTTGGAAAAGATACAAGATTTAAAGCTCCCACAGGCTCGTGGAACTAGTTTTATGGTTCTTTGAGTAATGGTTCTGTTGAAATCTGCTTGGAATTTTCTCAAAGAGATAAAAATAAAGACAATTTCTTTAAAACTTATTTCTAGCCAGTTGACCAGCAGCCAAAACAGCTGTGCATTATTGAAACTATTGTCAAACATATCTTTATTATTCCACAATGGAGAAGGTTATCACAATCTAATAAGGAAATTGTTGAATTGAAGGGAGCAGCCAATGTCAGTGAGAAAAACCCAAAAACCTAAATTATCACCAGATAACAATTTTCAAGGCAATTCAAAACTCTGCTCTAACTGGGGAAGCAGTTATTTTGCATTGGACCTAATATTTCAAGCAACTTAAACTTAAAATACAATTGTTTTGATAAGAGGCAAAATAATCCTATTTTAATGTAATCTTAAATGTGGACTGTATTCATAGATGAAATTCCTCCGTGTGGTAGAGGAACACTTATCAGCTGAAGGTAACAAAATATTTGTGTCTGCTTCTACTGTGGTCAATACTGCTTGATTTTTTTACACGCTTGAATTATTAATGAAGCAATGATTTTAGACAGTAATTTAAAATCAAATGATTATTGATAAGTCATTCTCTGGAATTCAAATTCTTTTTGTTCTTTTCCAATTTACTTGTGGCACAATTGGTTTTTAGACCCAGTAAGTCCAGAAAGAACTTTGTCAGATAATAAGATGCAGGAGTATTTTTTTTTTTAAGTTGCTTGTTCTTAAAGAAATTTGAGTTCAGCAAAAGTGGCAAGGCAAATTTGGGATTGATAAGCTGAAAAAGAATTCCCTAAACCTCTATCGCAATCCACTGGACAAATATTTTTCTATGGCTTCTCTTAAGCACCTGTTGGGCAATATGTAATACAGTCTGGAGTTGAGGTGAACGATGCTAAGCAATAATATGGTTTCTTAGTGATTTTGTATGTTGCCTGCACCCAACTGTTGCCATTTATTTAACAAAAACAGTTAAAACCATGGCTTAATGTAATATGTGAGCCCAGGCACTGTATTATACTAGAATAAGAAGGGATTTTGGAGTTCAGCCCACTGCTGATTTCAGGAAACTTGCAGCTGTAGCATTCTTGACAGATGGTTGTCTGACCAACAAAAGAAAATCCTTCTCTTCCTGATGTAGAACATTTTAGTAGGCATTTTCATACTTGCTAGTGAAGCCCTGGATAGCCTGAGTATTTTCCTCATATGTATTCATATTTTCCAACATGTCCAGGTCTTATAAGGAGCCCCTCCTCTAAATTAGACCAGAATTGAGGCTAGTACAGGCTACAACCACAACTGAGCCCAAAATTTATGTTCCTAAGTGAGACATTTGTTAAATAAATTTTTGTAAAATGAATCACTGCAGTTGTTAAATTAATCTAGCTCGCCCACTGACTTTGCTTGTTAGAAGTTTGCGGAAGGTTGAACACATGATCACAGGGTACTTCAACTGTCATAAATATGAGTGACTTGCCAAGCAATTGAATTTTGATCATGTGACCATAAGGATGCTCAATGGTTGTAAGTGTGAGGAACAGTCATAAGTCACTTTTTTCAGAGCCATGTTAACTTTGAACCATTACTAAATGAACTGTGGTAAATCAAGGACTACAGTACCTATATAGCAGCAGTATTTTGTTCTTCCAATTTAGGCCACAAAGTTTTGGAATGATATTCTGGAGGGATAGCATGTTTTATGTATTCCTTTAACAATGCATATATCAGTATCATTAGTATTTTTATATTTTTTTCTTTTTTCCGTTTGTGTTATTAATTAAAAAAAAATAAAAAAAAAATTTCAGATTGTTCATCAACCCACAAACTTTCATTATAGGAAAATAATTTAATAAACACTATTTTAACTAATAGTACTATCAATAATAATATAAGTAAAAACAACAACAATTTGACTCCTTGGGTATTCCCATTAGCCCTTGGAGGCCAATTTTGATGACTTTGGGGAAATCTGATTTAACCCTTTTGTGAAAAGATTTTGCAGATTAAATTGGTGTTATTACTTTTACTTCTGTGTCTAGCCATAAGTGTAATTTATTTATTTTATCATGGAAATGGGGCATCAGAAACATATCACTTTTAAAGAGTCATTTGTGCTCTGTGTTCAGCATATATTTGAAAAAGCCTTCATGGATGTGATTTGCAACTTCCTTTCACGGTTGAATAAACTGGCAGGAAATAGAACAAGCGTTTTCTGGCACTGCAAATCGGCTGCAGCTTTCCCTCAGGGATCCCCAACCCCAGTTGCTTCTGTTTGTCAGGGGAGTTTTGGAAATGGATCTAGAAATAAGGATCAGAGAGTAAATAGCTACCACTTATTACAGTAGCACTGAAGTACAGGTAGTCGTTGACTTACAACAGTTTGTTTAGTGACCGTTCTAGGTTACAATGGCACTGAAAAAAATGACTGATGACCGTTTTTCACACTGACGATCGTTGCAGCATCTCCATGGTTACGTGATTTACATTCGGATGCTTGACACAATAGTTCATATTTATGACGGTGGTAGTGTCCCACAGTCACATAATCATCTTTTGTGACCTTCTGACAAGTAAAGACAATGGGGAAGCCAGGCTCACTTAACAACGGTGTTATTAATTTCACAGTTACCATGATTCACTTAACAAATGTGGCGAGAAAAGTTATAAAATGGGGCAAAACTCAGTCTGATATAGTACAAACCTGCTACTGATTCTTTTACAGCCTGAGAAGCTAGGGAGGGTCCCTTTTAAACTTCTTTCTCAGCCCATTATGCAGCTATAGATTATGCCCTCTCTTATCTGTTCATTCCCTAGGCAGCATCTCTCCCACACACCCCACCCCAAAGATTATTCACACATACCATTATATTCTGACAATTGAACATATGTTCATATCAGTGGTGGGATTCAATTTTTTTTTTACTACCGGTTCTATGGCCATGGCTTGGTGGGCGTGGCAGGGGAAGGATACTGTAAAATCTCCAGTCAGAGGTGGTATTTGCCGGTTCTCCAAACTACTGAAAATTTCCGCTGCCGGTTCTCCAGAACTGGTCAGAACCTGCTGAATACCACCATATTAATATTCATATTAAGTTTATATTTGGATTCAGGTGGCTCAAAGCTATTCCTGGAAAAGGTGACTGCTTAAGATGCATCTGTTTTAGCCCAAAAGGTATGGAAGTTGTAATATTAAGCATGTTAAACATCATGGGATATTTGCATTTAGCAAACCCATTTAATCATTTTGGGTGGACTCCATTATGTGTTCCGTTAAACAGAGAGTGTGCTGTAAATGTTATAACATCTGATAGGACTTGGAAAGATTTTTATTTATTCATTTTATCCCACCTGTATTATTTTTATAAATAACTCAAGGCAGAAAACATACCTAATACTACTTCCTCCTCCTATTTTCTCCCCAAGAACAACCCTGTGAGATGGGTTGGGCTGAGAGTGAGTGACTAGTCCAAAGTTTTCCAGTCAGCTTTCATACCTAAGGCAGGGCTAGAACTTACAGTCTCCTGGTATCTAGACCAACACCTTAATCACTAGATTAGGGATGTCAAACTCAAGGCCGGCAGGCCAGATGTGGCCTGCAGGGCCAACCTGGAAACAGCGAAGAACTAACCCGAGTGCTTTGCCAGCGAAAACGGGCTCCCGAGCTCCGTTTTTGGCTGCGACAGCCTCCTTCAACCCTCTGCCAGCAAAAACGGAGCTCGGAAGTGCTGCTGGTGGCCATCCCAAGCTCTGATTTTGCTGGCAGAGGGTTGCAGGAGTCCTTCGCAGCTGAAAATGGAGTTCGGGAGCCTGTTTTCTCTGGTAGAGCACTCAGGCTACCACAAGCGCCCCCGACACGAGTGATGTTGAACTGACCACGCCCACCCCGGCCTCTGAGGTCAAACAGAACCCTGATGCAGCCCTCAATGAAATTTGACACCCTTGCACTAAACCAACTATCTGGTTGTTTACCAATTCCTACTCGGCTAAGAGGGAGAAGCTGGAAGGCTCTACCTCAGCTAGTTTTGCTCTCTCACTTTTTATCATATGGTTTTCTCTGATTCTGGTTAATTCTTTTCCCTCTGCAAAGAAAAAAGTGACTATTTTTGTCTTGGATGAGACAGGTTGGGTGCAAAATGGGGAGAAGTCACAAGTCAAGCTACATCCTAACCCCAAAGAGTCATATTTTAAAACAAATCAAAATAGGCATGACTTTTACCAAAAGGGTTCAAAAGTTTCCTTATCATCTCCTAAACCAGTGTCTTCCACCTCTCTATACTCTTACTTCCTTGTAGTCCTTGACCTATAGCCATTTGTTTAGCAACAGTGGTACTGAAAAAAGTAACTTATGTTCTGTCCCCATATTTATGACTGTCATAGCATTCTCAGGATCTCAGTTGGCCACCAGCATGGATTTATGATGGTTGAAGCTTCCTGGAGTCATGTGATCACCGTTTGACATTTCCAGCTGGCTTCCAACAAGTCAATGGGGGAAATCAGATTCACTTAACAACTGCATGATTCACTTAATAACCGCAGTGATTTGCTTAATAACCATGGCAAAAAGGTCATAAAATCAGGCACAACTCACTTAACAACTATCTTGCTTAGCGATGGAAATTCTGGTCCCTTGTCAGTCAAGAAATAACTGTGCTAACTTCAGTGCGCAAAATGTAATAGGTGAATTGGGTTTCATTAATAGTTGGAAAAGAACTAATACAAAAAGAAATCATACAAATACAAACTGCCTATTTGAACAGTTTTATTTTTCCTATCTTGCTGTGTAGCACAGTTCTGAGGAGAAAATGTTGCTATATTTACTATCTGTATGTGCTTGCTCTGGAATAAATCCAATATGTTTTATATCCAAATAATTGTGTGTAGGACAGCTATTCCCAGTTTTCCATAAGTGTGTCTCTCAACCTCTGGGAGGTTGGCTGACATGGAACATGTAGAAGATGTTGATAAAAAGGGATAAATATTCTATATTGTTGAGAAAAGGGTATATTTAGGATTGGCATTTCAGCATTTTACAAGTATATCCTGATCTTAAGTGTGCTTACTCAGAAGTAAATTCCCATCAATTGCAATGAGACTGTTTCCGGATAGTGGTCCTTAGCACTGCTACCTAATACATACCCTTTTTTTTTCTCCCATGACCGTAATTGCTAATGGATTAAAATGTAACATTACCTCCCAAGAGCTGTGCAGATCAATGCCAGGATGGTTGAGGCATTTCAGTGTACCTTGGAAGGGGAAATAATCCTGACCTAAGTAATATTACACTCAATAACATTGCTTAAAGGTTCTGCTCTTCCAACTTTTGAGTTATTGACATTGACATTTTAATGTGTATTAGTCAACCTGTGACCCACTGGGGCATCATTTCAGAGAAACAGAATGACCATGCGCAAAAGAATTAGTGGGAACGGAAGTAATTTCCAACTTCCTGCTGGCATTCCCGTTGATTTTCCTTCTAAGACGCTGGCAGGGCGCATTGGAAATGACAATCTCCAATTCTCTAGTCGCTCCAATGTGACTAGTAAAAGCAATCTTTTTGGCCAGAAGTTGGTGAATGTGAATTTTCTTCAAAGAGATCTTGTTCCTTGGCTGGGCATGCCTGTGAGCATCTATGCAAAAAGGCAAAGATGTGTGGTGGGCCAGGGAGAGGGCTCAGGCTTCCTGGCCCACGACAGGTTTCCATGGGTCAGTGGGTAGTGGCCCTCCCGGGGTCTCCCACACCACATTTGGATCAGAATTTGAGATTCTCAGGGACAAAAAAAAATCCTTGTCTATAAAAGAGATGGAAGGGTCAAATTATTTTCCAAATGACCAGAGGGCAAGACAAGAAACAAGGGATGGGAACTATTCAATGACAGAAGCAACCTGGAATTAAGGAGAAACTTCCTAACAGTGAAGACAATTAACCAGTGGAATTAACCAGCCTTCAGAAATTGTGAGTGCTTCATCACTGGAGGTTTTTAAGAAGAGACTGCACAGTCATTTGTCTGAAATGGTATAGGGTCTCCTGCTTGAGTAGGGGGCTGGACTAGATGACCTCCAAGGTCCCTTCCAGTTCTATTCTGATTGATTGATTGATATGGCTGATGCTAGAATGGGTTGGATTTTATACTCAGCAAGTCTTTTTCGTTGCAAGGATCAATTCCTTTGTGGAAGATCGGTGATATGTAACATATGTGGGTAATAGGATAGAACTGGGGAAATGTTTTTGTTTTTTTTTTGAAAAATACTTTATTAGTTTTACCTTTAAAAGAACAACATAACTACAAATTATGTACAACAAAAAGACAAATAGGCCTTGGCATAGGCCAAGAGGGAGAGAGAGGAAAGCCTAAGAGAGGGGAAAGGGAAGAGTAAGGGAGGGGAAGGATAGAGTAGGGAAAACAGTTAAAATAAAACCATATTTTGTGACTGTCTGTAAGATCCTTTCTTCTTCAACAGTATCATCGGCGGTGCTTTTCTTTATCTCTGCTTCGGAGGCCCTCGGCCATAATTTTCCTAGAGGTGATCTATCTTTGGTTTAGCCAATTATACAAAGGATTCCAATTGTTGTAATAGGATGAGGATTCTTTATTTTTTAGTGCTTGGGTTAGTTTGTCCATTTCGGTAGCATTGTAAAATTTTCTGAATAACCATATGTTCAGTGGGAATGGAAGATAATTTCCAGCACTGGGCAAATGCCAGTCTGGCTGCGGTTAAGATATGAATTACAATATACTTCGATTTTTTGGGTATTTGTTTATCGAAAATTCCTAGAAGGAAGGACTCTGGTTTGTACTCTATTTGTTCCTTGGTTATTTCCTCTAGCCAGCGCCTAATTTTTTGCCAGTACTTCTGGGTTTCCTTGCCACGACCACCACAAATGGAAGAAGGTACCTTCTATGCTTTGGCATTTCCAACAATTGGGGCTCGTGTTGGGGTGCATCTTCGCCAATCTCGAAGGGGGCAGGTGCCATCTATAAAACATTTTATATGTGTTTTCTTTATAAGCTGCTGATTTCGTGATCTTAATGTTCCTGTTCCAGATCCTTTCCCATTCTGCTAGAGTAATGCTCCGTCCCACATTTCTGCTCCACGCAATCATATTTCCTTTGACAATTTCTTGTTCTAATTCAGTTTCTAATAAATGTTTGTAAAATTTAGATATATTTTTTTTGCTCGGTCCTAATAGAATTTTGTCTAAAGTCTGTAATTTATTGTAGATTCCAAATTCCTTAATATCTTGTTTATATCTACTATGAATTTGAAGGTACACCCACTGATCAATTTTAAATCCTCGCTCTTGTAATTCTTGTCGGGTTTTCAGTTTTCCTTGTGGGTCTAATAAATTTTCGTACTTAATCATTTTAGTTATATCCAAATTATTAGGGTGTACTATCGCTTCCATTGGAGATAGCCAAATCGGTATTTTTAGATAAAGTTTTTTACGTACTTTTTTCCAATTGGTTAATAAAGAGTCCCTGATAAGATGCCTATGGAAATATGATTGCCTGGGTTTCCCAGTTTCCCACAGAAAGGCATGCCATCCTTTCTGCATATCGTGCCTTCTAATATTAGTGTTCTTTTGTTAGTTAAATTCACCCATTCCTTTATCCATAGTAGGGTGGCTGCCTTGTAATATACTTCCCAGTTTGGCAGGCCTAACCCTCCTCTGCTTTTCAAATCTTGTAGGGCTTTTACATTAATCCTAGCTTTTTCCCCTGCCAAATAAATTTCAATGCTATCTTGTTTAATTCCATAAAAAATTTTTTATTTAATTTGATTGGAATTGTCTGGAATAGATATAGAAATTTTGGCAGAATATTCATCTTAATCAGAGCAATCCTGCCCAATAAGGAAAGTTGTAATGTACTCCAGGAATCTAAATCTTTCTTGGATTGTTGGAGAAGTTTGTCATAGTTGTTTTCTTTTAATGATTTGCTTTGTGGAGTAAGCCAAATTCCTAAGTATTTAATTTTTTTGTCACCTGTATTCCCATTATTGTCTCTAGTTCTTTATTCTGGTCTCCTGTTAAATTTTTAGACATTAATTTTGTTTTACCCCTATTAATTTTAAATCCTGCGACTTCTCCAAATCGTTCTAGTTCTTCTAATAAGTTATGTCCTTTTCTATAGGCTCCTCCAGAAAAAAACCAAATCATCAGCGAAGGCTTGTACTTTGTACTCTTCTGATTTAATCCTCAATCCTCTAATTCTCGAATTTTGCCTAATATACGTCAAAAGAGATTCTAGGGCGAATATGAAAAGCAGAGGAGAGAGAGGGCAACCCTGTCTAACCCCTTTTTCTATTTTTATCGGGTCAGTTTGTTCCCCATTTATTAGAATATTTGCCTGTTGAGTATGGTAAATTGTAGTGACGACGTTTTCGAATCTAGTGCCGAGGTTCATATTGTATATTTTTGAATTAAAAATGCCAATTTAAATTGTCGAATGCTTTTTCAGCGTCCAAAAACATAAATGCAAATTGTTTTTCCGGATGGGCTTCATAGTATTCTGAAATGTCTATCACTGTTCTTAGATTATTCTTAATTTGTCGAAATGGGAGAAATCCATTTTGATCTTCATGGATATGTGTGTTTAGAACCTGTTTTAGTCTATTAGCTATTATAGAAGAGAATAGTTTGTAATCTGCATTCAGGAGCGAGATTGGTCTATAATTGTTAATAAGTCTATGGTCTAGGTCCTCCTTCGGGATCAGCGAAATTAAGGCTCCCCTCCACGAGTCCGCAAACAAGCCAGGGAGATGGTTAGCCCACAAACTTAAGAAAATGAAAGAAAAAAGAATGATACACCAATTAATGGACGAGAGGGGCAATTTGCAAGAGGAGATAGAGAAGAAAAAAGAGATCACTTTTAAATACTTCAGGAAATTATACAAAAAGGAAGACGTTTGTGAGGACAAAATAATGAAATATCTACAGGAAGCGAATGAAAAAGCAATTGGAGAGGAAGAGATAGAATTATTAAACAAAAATATAACATGGTCCGAACTGAAGTCAGCAATAGAGAAGCAAATTAACAATAAAGCGCCAGGACCGGACGGGATACCTGTAGAACTTTACAAAACAATCATAGAACAAATTGGACCACTGATGCTGGAAGTATTCAATGAGGTACTCCTAGCAGCCAAGATGCCGGACTCGAGAACTGGGGAAATGTTTATATTCTAACTATGACATGCATAATTTACACAAACACACACACAAACACATTTGTTATCCCTCCCAAAATGGCAACAAATTCTTCCATCACTTTTTAGAAGGTGAGATTTAGTTAGGTATCAAAGGCCTCTAAAATGGGACTCAAGGACTGTATGTCTTCGTTTGGCATCTCAATTTAAAGTAATCAGACTTTCAGCCTCAGAACTACTTAACCTTCTACAAGGGATTACAGTACTAAATCCTATAATGCAAAAAATATATATATTCCTATGGATACTTTTTGTAAAATTATTTTGGTGGTGGATCAATTCATTATGCCTACTTTAGTACCTGGATGGAATAAAGAATTAAACATTGCTAGACAATGAGATGAGATGTTAGTATCAATACCCAAATCTTTAATAGATTACATATCATTCATTTATTGGTCTCTGTTGCCTGTATGTAGAAAATATTTGAGTAAATACTTGAAGATATAGTGATATCAGTGCCTTGACTAAACTTATTTTTCTACAGAGTACTATAATTGCTATATTTGTGGGGAAAGCTGTTGCATGCATTAAATTAACTCTGAGACAAGATTTAATATTTTCAGATATGTGTATTGTTTTGAATCCTATCTTATGGAAGTTGATATTTCAACAAAGATTGTGGATTTTCCCTGCCCTATTTATAGTTTAAAATACTTATTCTTCAGAGTTAGAAGGATATACCCCAAAATCTTCGACATTAAACTGTCTACTATTGACCTCACCCCTTTCCTAAGAGGTCTGTAGGGGGCATGCATAAGCGCACCAAAACGTGTCTATCGTCCCTGTCCTATTGTTTCTTTTTTTTTCTTATTCGTATCCATTTCATGTATTTATAACCATGTTTATACTTATACCTGTTATCTAATAATTGTTTGACAAAATAAATAAATAAATACAATAAATAAATATATATTCAGCTATTCAATGAATCATTTTTGGTATAGCTCAGCTTTGAAAGATGAAAATGAAATATGCTACTACTCACTGAAATGCTTATGTAGAACTTTATGAATATGTACTCTTGGTATTTTTGCTATTTTTATGTATGTTTTTCTTCTTCTTTTGTTGTAATTTGTATAAAGTTTATTTTATTGTTGTTGCAGTTTTATCTTGTACTCAGTAGAGGCCAAAAAAAGTTTTAAATGTAGCTGTGGATCAGACTTTGCCTTTGCTACAAAGATGTACTGTAAGGAAAAGAATTAACTGATTATGTTTTTGTTAACTGGAAGCTTCAGAAATATTTGATGGTTGTTTAAAAAGCCATTTTTCTTCTTTTTCCACTGGTGCTAGGTTCAGTTGAGCAATGCATATATTCTAAAATGTTCACACTAACACCATCCTTATGATGATGATTACTCTAAAAAATAATGTGCCATATTCATACTGTAAAAATATGGAGTGTGAAATAGCTAAAGCACCTTTTTTCCTTTAAAACTGATGAGGTATCTTGACCAAATTGTGGGGTTCCACATGAAGTTACTTATTAGCTCAATTCACAGCTATACTTGGTGGAATAAGATGAATAAAACATTTGCAGCTTTTAGATATAAGTTGAAAAATAGTACAGATTTTAACAGGCACATCAGGTTTACAAGCTCTTCATCCTCTTTGATGGAGGAGAAGATTAAATGAAGAGAAGCACAGAGATAGAAAAAGGAATGTTAGAGAGAAAATAGTGTCTCATCATTTGTTTCAGGCCTGCTTTCGTCTCTAACAGATCATCTTTGAAAGAAGGATGTCGACAGAAGATAGTCTGTGTTAAGTATTAATGTTAGATCGAAATGAACAGTGCTGTTGAAATCTGGGATAGGATTTCAATCCCGTTCTTTTCATCCGTTCTTTTGATCCGACTGCCATCAAGTCATTTGACTCCTTAGCAATCACAGAGGTAGATTTCCCAGTGAAACCTAGATCTTTGTTACTACATTATTGGATCTAATAATATTAAGATACCAGGGTATGATGGACACATTTCAGTCAATCCCAGCTATAATTTACATATATCTGAGAAATAATAGTAATTGCCCATTTTTTAATCTATTGCCTTTCAGGGAGCTAAGAACTTAGAATTTCTTAGCCAGCAAGTTCTGTAGCTTTTGACTTTGCTGACTGGGGGATTCTACATTTGGAAGTTGGCAATTAAAACTTTCCTTCTTAGAAATATTCTTGGACCATGTGTTGTTTTAATTTGTTAGAAGCTGTCTGATTAAATCATTTTCAATGGCTGCCTATATTTTGCATTTTTTATTCCATTCTTTTTATGTTTTATTGCTGCTATTAGTATTCTTATTTTTATAATAGCTATTGGCTGCCTTCATGAGTGTTTTAAATTAATGAATGTCATTAAATAAACTGCATCATATCATTTTCCTGATGATAGCGTGCATAAACTTATGGCCTTCTAGCCTAATCTCATGTGAACTCAGAGCTCACAAAAGGGAGCCTTTATATGATTATGTGAATAATAGCGAAATGATACTTTGCCTCAAAGGGTACCATAGCACTTTGTATATACAGCCTAGCCTTAGCACATTTATAGGTATATCAGATTGTTAGTGCTTCTTTCCTTAGAATTTATTTATTTATTTGTCAAACATGTACAAGATAACAAGTATAAGTATGAACATAAACAAGAACAAAGGGAGTAAATACAGATAAATGGGGACAGTAAGACGGTAGGCACGCTGGTGCGCTTACGCACACCCCCTTTAAGGACCTCTTAGGAATGGATGAGGTCCACGGTAGACAGTTTGAGGTTGAAGCTGTGAGAGGTTGAGGCTGTAACAACGGAGTCGGGTAAGGCATTTCAGGCATTGACCACTCTGTTGCTGAAGTCGTATTTTCTGCAATCGAGTTTGGAGCAGTTTACCTTGAGTTTGTATCGGTTGTTTGCCCATGTATTATTGTGATTGAGGTTGAAGAAGTCATTGACAGGTTAGACATTGTAACAGACAATTTTGTGTACTATGCTTAGATCAGACCGCAGGCGGCGCAGTTTTAGATTGTCCAGGCCCAAAGTTTCAAGCCTGGAGGCATAGGGAATTCTATTGTGAGCGGAGGAGTGGAATCGTACAGATGTTCTCTCTACAAATTCTATACTACAGTATATACTCAGCAAGAATCTATGTTTCATTATGCTTCCTAGATGAAACAACCTATACTGGTAAGTAAAAACCTATATATAAGTCTCCATTTTACCATAAGACCAAACTGTATGACTTTGGGCCAGTCTCTCTAACTTGAAAAGTTAGTGCTTGGACAATTAAGCAAAACCTGGTCTACAAAGGGCCCAGATATAGGGGCATTGTTATGGTATGTGGGAATGACTTTGGGTGACAGGACAAGGAGATGTTCAAATAAAAGGGAACTTCACCCACAGCAGGAATGTGGGTGATGCAAAAGGCTCAGAAAGCACCCTCCCTAAAGATGACATGGGAGTTATACTTTTAGTCTTGCAGGATTCTTTTAATGTAATCTTATCACAGAATAGAATTAGCTCCTCTGGCCATGTTTCCTGTGAAGGCTTGCAGTTGTGTTTGAGGCTTTATTTTAAGTGTGGCGTATGAAGACTTAATCAAACAAGCTATTAGATTTAGTTATGAATATTGCTTTTTTATTAACAGTCTTTTATCTGATATATAATATTGTTAAGTGTCTATAGTTTATAATACTCATAACCAATCCTGTGACACTAGAACTGCCTATTATCTTTCAGGAAACATTGAAATAGTTTGAGTGAACTTACAGTGGATTCCCATCTTTAAGTTCCACTTAGTTCATTGGAACATAAACTATGTTCAACTTAATGTACGTTTGATGCTTAGAACTCAAGAATGAAATGTCCAGTGTAATGTGACTGACTTCAGCACTATTTAAGCATCTAAAGAGTTTGCTTAATACATTTGTAGTAAACAAGTCCTCAAATCAAGTCTTTGTGCAATTTGCAATTGTAAAACATTACATTAAAGCAATGTATGAGTAACGGCTCCTTGCTGAACCCCAGAGAGTTAATTATAGACAGTTTTCTGCTTGTATAAAATGCTATTTACATTTGAGCACTAATAAGGAAAGACTCCACAGGACGCAAAACAAGCAACGATAGCCTTTATTTTCCAGGCGATTGGTATTCTCTCCTCCCCTTATCCTTGGGCATTGCTGTCACTTTGTTTCCTGTCTAATGGCCTGAGTCAGGATGTCATAATATCCAAAATCAAATGTACCAGAAAATGTAGTAAATTAAGGTCAAGCTAGCAGAGTAATTGAGTGATAAATGGAATTTTAAACACCAGTAGCAAATGTTACAGCATAGTTATGGCTTGACTGCTGTGCAACAACATCTACTGAATGTGATTTGAGTCCACAGGATCTTTTGCTGTTGATAGGAAGCCAGTGAAAGAGTGAAGAAATAATGTGGAGAAATAACGGGACCAATTAAGTATAGCAACATGGTTTTGCAGTAGTATAACAGGAGTAAGTACCTTCCCTTCAGATTTCATAAGGGTGGTTTGTTTGTTTTTCATAGTGCATAAAAAGTGCTTTTTATGTAGAGTAGTACTTGAAATCGTAGTGCAGGGGTGTCAAACTCAAGGCCCGTGGGCCTGCAGGACTGGCCTGGAAATATCAAAGGACTGGCCTGCGGTACCTCTGGCAGCCAAAATGGGCTGTTTTTGGCCCGGACAGTGCTGCATGAGGTCATGGAGGCTGAAAACAAGGCACAAGGGGCTGTGTGCATCCCCTTGGGCCCCATTTTGGCCAGAAGAGTGCATCCCCTTGGGCCCCATTTTGGCCAGAATCTACCCCTGCTCCCTGCCCCTCTGGGCAACCTGTGGAGAAGAACTACAATGCTGATCCGGCCGTCAAAGAAATCCAGTTTGACACCCCTGCCTTAATGGATCTATTCATCAGAGGTAAAAGATGGAAGGCATGATCATGTCATACCTAGAACCCCAATTATATCAGGTTTTTTTCGATTTATAAAGTGTCTGTAAATGAGTCAGGAAGATGATTGTTGTGATGATCATTGTGTTCTAGGTACGATATTATCATGCCTTTCGGCAAAAAGTAAAAATGCTTTTACTCTCTCTATCCCAGGGATGACGAACGATGGCCCTTTTATGATTTGTGGACTTCAACTCCCAGAATTCCTGAGCCAGGAATTTTGGGAATTGAAGTCCATAAGTCATTAAAGGACCATTGTTCCCCATTCCTGCCCTATCCCTTTCATCTGACTACTGTTCTGACCAAGGCTTCCTGAGATACTAACAATCACATGCTGTTCCCCAAAACCCTTTTTTAAATTTCAACGGCTGTGAATTATATGCATTCACAGCCCGTAATGAGTCCCAAACAATTTATGAATGTCCAACGGAAGTCTGCCACAGTCTTTTGGGATAAGGCTGATAAACACCCACCTTTATCTCCCTTGAAATGCTGTCAACGACTAAATTGCCAATTAGTTGTACAAGGCCAAACGGAGCACAAAGTCAACATGGAGCTTCAGATTTTAAACAGACCAGAATGAACAAAGTTGCTTCCTGCAAAGGCTTGTGTCTCTTTGCTCCTCCTTTATGTCTTATGGGAGGGGCCTATCATCTCCAAGCTTTACTCCCGAGTCGCCCCTTTTGTCTTAACTGTTCTTTCCTTCTTGCAGCTCTGTGCAAGTGCGCACTGGGAACAGGCTCCCCCTGTTCCTCTGCCTCACTGATGTCAGATGCTGGAGGCTCCGGAGCTCATGTTTCTCCCTATTGTCCGACTCTGCTGCCAGCTCTGCAGGCTGCTGGTGGACCACAACACTTATACTGTTGGTGCTAATAGGCTGTAGGTTTTTTTAAAAATGTTGTCAATTACAATGGAAGTTCTATGAAAAGGGGAGAATCTAACCTTAAAAGTATTTTGACAGTCTTGGCTCAGTTTTCCATTGTTTATTGCTATAGTTCTCTCATATAAGTGCTAACATAATACATACATTTTGATGGAAAATCTAGGGCGTCTGAAACCTTTCTGTGGGTTAGAACCATAGCCTCTTTATCTGCAGCTAGGGTTCTTAACCCTTTTGTGCTGTGTAGCCCCTTAAATCTGGTGAAATCTTCAAAAGATCGCATCTTGAAAAATGTAAAAAAAGAGTGCATAAAATGAAGTAAAATATAATACATTGTTGTATTATAAAGGAAACCGGTTCAGTTCAATACTGTTATTAACATACTGAAAAATAATGTGTTATAAATAATAATAAACAATATATAAATATGTTAGTAATGCACATGCTTCTCTATTTCAGTTAAGTTTAGTTAAAATAAACTTTCCCTCCACCCAACTTCACAGACTCTTTGTAATCTCTCTTGAGGGTCCCTGGAATCCTGTTAGGAACCCCTGTTCTAGAGATTAAAAGGTAATCCTAGGGGGGAAAATGCCTACTCACTGCAATCAGTGTGTCAGCTCTGGTCAGTGGTAGATTTTCCCTTTATCTCTATGTTTCCTAAGCTTCTTTCTCTGTTCTCTAACCCCCCAATCCCTTCACTGACCTGGCAACATCCAACATTTCCTTGATTGTCTTTAGACAGGAAGGACCTATGAGGCTAACTTGCCATCTGTCCCCTTGTCTTTTGTCCTATATTAAATAAATCTAGTTGGAATTAAATTCTCTTGACTTGGATAGAAATTCCAACCCACTACGCCTGCTTAGGATTTCTTCTTTAATTGAATTTGATTCCTGGCACTTCGATCCCAAAAATGTTTGGGGAGATGGCTCTCTCTCATTAAAATTAATGGGCCTTGCTTCTTGGGCATAGGTTTTCCTCTGAGTCAGCACCCTAGCTTCACATATGTAAGCAAAGCAATCCATTGTTTGCAATAACTCACGCACTGCTTAAAAGCAACTACTATTCAATCTTGTGTTTCCTTCTAAGGATCATTTCACATGAGAAGCCTAAAATGGGATCCTCTTGAAACTCTACTGTGTGAATATGGTAAAACTGTTTATAAGCATGTGCATTCTATAGGTATATTTATCATTGTCCCCACTGTTCTTATGGGGATAATGCCACTTATCATTCCTCATGGCAGCCAATTTGTAGATGGAGAAGACCTATATATGACAGCCACAATTTATTCTAAAAGTTTCAGATGTGTCCAAAAATCAAACAAGGTTGAGATCTTCAGTTATACATGATGTAGTACCTATTTTAAATATGGGTATCACATGTACAATGAAGCACAATAAAGAACGTCACTCCTACATTTTTGGTAAAGCAGGAAAAGCAACTTGTGGCATTCCAGATGTTACTAAGCTACATTTCCCAGAAAGGAGTAGGGTATATTATGTGAACTGAAGCATCATGGAAGTTTGCTTGTCTGGCACATACACGGTTGGATGTAGCCTACCTATAACCTTATAGGTAAGGTTAAGTCCTTATTAAATGTTCTGAATCATTGGAAACTAATGGAGGAAATACAGATTTTCCTCTACTCCTTCATTCATATATTAGTGCTGGAGTGATAGGGGGCTATTATGTGACAAAATGTTAAATATTCTTGCTTTGAAGATCCAAAGCTTGTTTGAAGCTGATAAAATATGAAACTGGGGATGAATAAATATAAAAGCTTTGCTGAGCTACATTTACATTAGCTAAGCATTTGGTTTTATATCTCAATGCATCTTGCAATGTTTAATGACAATTTAGTTTGTTTCTCCTCTTACAAGCTGTTAGTCAGATTTCTCCTTGGTTAAGCATTTAGTTTCCGAAAAGAAGCTTTTTATTACTGGGTGGACAAGAAGATAGAGAGAGATCCTTGTGGTGGAACTGGAGGTTTCTTAATCAACAGAAAAGTGAAGAGTTAAGGAAGAGGAAAAACCAAAGATGCCTTTTATAGGATTAGAATGTAGACAGGAAGCTATGAAATAAGGCCTTAATTCAGATGGTCAGAATTACGCAAAACAGTAAGTATGTTACAAGGGGACTGCATGAGTGAATAAAAACAGGACCAGATGGGAAAGATTGTGAGTCTAAAAGATGACCCAAGAATTGAACTTGAACAAGAATTGTCCCTTGAAAGAGTAAGATATATTGTTTTAAAATGTAGCTGGAGATTCAAAAACATTACAAAGGTGCTATGACTAAAAACTGCAGTGAACTGAAATTACGAGGGTGTATACAAAATTATCTGGAGGAAAAAGACCACACTGAATTATATCAGATTTCCTCTGAGAAGACATTGGTATCCTTATTTGGAGTTATTTCTTTGTTGAAAATCTTTTTCAACATTGCTGCTGCAGCTGACAGCAGATTGTTTCTTAAGTGTTCTGTATCAGCCAAGATTTGTGATGGAGGAGGACAGGTGTCGGTAAGAGATTTGCAAACTGTTTTGCATGGCAGCAACAGATGTCCTGGCCTAGAATATGATTGCAATGACAAACCACATGATGATAGTGCCATGAAAATCTGCACGAAAAGCATTTAGTCTGATCTCTGCCAGTAAGAATAGCAAAACTCCAATGTTTTTTTCAATTCAAATGATATGCCTGTTCCTACAGGTACTTAAACACCCTGAACCAGGGGTGTTAAACTCAAGACCCTGCGGGCTGGATGTGGGCTGTGATGTGGTTGAATCAGGCCCATGGAACCGTCCTGGTCTACCCAATGCAAAGAGGAAAGATCAGCCCGGTCTACCCAGTGTGAAGAAATCAGGCCAATGTATCTTCAGCCCAGTCTACCTGGTGCAAAGAGGAAACATGGTAGCAAATTGGGGAGTGGCGTCAAGCTGGCCACACCCACCCAGTCAGCCACACCCACCCAGCCCTCCGAGGTCAACCAAAGCCCCGATGCAGCCCTCTAAACCAGTATTTCTCTACCTGGGCAACTTTAAGAAGGGTAGATTTTAATTCCCAGAATTCCCCAGCCAGCTCTATTCTGCTCTGGGGAATTCTGGAAGTTGAAGTCGATCTGTTTTAAAATTGCCCAGGTTGAGAAACATTGCCGTAAACATCACTGGAAGACACAGGCAGTTTAAAAACAGAGCTTTGTTTATGTTCATTACAGATTAGAAGAAAGGTTAATTTATAGTTTTATCAGTGTAGATGGAGAGGGGAAAAGCATTTTATATATAGTCTGTTCTTCAAGTTCTGGGCCAGAGCTTTCATTTTAAAAAAATGGGGTACATTGAATTGTCTTGCAGACAGACCTTACAAAAAAAGTGGAAGAAATAAATGGAAGGAGACCCCAGACATAAAAGAAAAACAATTTAACTTTGATTTTGATTTTAATTAAATTTAATGTGGCATTCTTGACCATCATATATAGTAATATAATTGATTCAAATTTAATGTCTAAGAAAAAGACATTTCTTTTCTTTAGTCTTAGTCAAAAGAATTAAGTTCCAGGGGAAGTTTAAGGGCTATTCTGTAATAGAGTGTACTTATTTCCACCCTAACAACAGCAGAAGGGAGAAAACCTCTTTCTCCTCTTGAAAAAATATAATTATTTAGAGAAATATTTGCTCTCAGACTTTCAGCAATGAAGATCAGAGGAAGGGTCAGAATATCTGGTACTAAGTAGGATATACTGTATATTTTAGTGAATGAAATAAATTCGGAAAGCTGATGATAAATTGCAGAGATTATTTTCAAGGTGATGCTTTCTTCTCACCCTTGTTTCAGAGAATGCTAACCTCCAATTATTGTTGGAGGAAAAAAAGCTCCGTAAAGTACTACTCACCTAGTCTTTCTCCTGGGTGAAAATTACCAGTAGTGACTTGTTTGTAAATGCAAGCATTTGACTTTTTTTTTCCCTTCAACCCACAATTTTGAGAGGCTTCTGGGCTATTTTCTACATATACTAGACTAGGTTAATAAGGTTGGTTTTAGCAAACTTTGAGGCAAGAGTGGCTTAAGGAAGAAACATTTGAGTTTGACTTGATTATCACCTTTGTATCATCCATGATTGCATTGTACATACCAGATATTGTGAAATGAAGTTCAAACCAATATTTCCGTATGTTATCTAAGCAGCATGTTTCACATATAATGTGTCATTTCTCCTTCCATGTGCAATAAGCATAATCTCTGGACACATCTCTGTATTCTGAATTATATAATGCAGTTATTTTATTGCAAGTGGACAATTATCCACCTAATCTTAGTCCCAGAACCATTTTTTAAAATGGATTTGAATGGAGTTTCTAGATCCTTTTAATGATGACAGATGTTGCCACGGTGTAAACTATAATATGGTTATCAAAGCACAAAAGCCAATATATTGTCTTTAAAGTCAAGTGTACAATAGGTGGTTGTGTTTAGTGAGAGTTTCATGCTGTTTTAATTATTCTACTGATGTATTCTGGTTATACTACACCAGCATGCTGGCAGTTTTTCCTTTCCAGGTTCGGTATTATCAAATGATCTCTTCCAATGAGAAGAACAACGACTTTCATTCTATGCCTGCATTGTTTGCAAAGGTATGCCATTCTTCTGTTTAAGCCCATTGACAACACGAGAGATCAAGGAAATGAAGAAGAATGTTTCTGAATGGGATTGTGGGTTTGTTGCATTCTTGGTAATGTTTCTATGCTATCATTTTACTTTTCCACAAACTTGGTTTGCAAAGCTTTTCCTCAACTGTTTCTTTCCATGATTTGAACTTTATTCCAAAGGTTATCATGTAGTTAAAGATGGCACATTTACCAGAAAGTATTTTAAAACATGGGAGATGGGGAAGAAGACCATTTATGTAGAAGCAAGTGTGCATACACTCATTTTCTTACTCCTCCAGATAACTTGTAAAGAGGCAATTTCAACTGATGTCATGGAGTCAATGAAAACCTAAGGCTGGGAACTGGTATATGGTTTTATTGTTGAGTGCATAGAGTCTGTAGTTTTATAGGAGAAATGAGGAAGAAGTATTATATTCTTTGGGCATGAGAACTCAATCTGTCAAGCATGCCAGTTATTTGTTTGTAGGGCTTTACTGTAACCAGTGCATAGCAATGGCTATAAATGTTTTATTATTAGGCTGCTAACAGCAGAAAGGTCTGTGTTTCACATATATGATAATGGTATGTTTCGTTTAGAAAGTGTTTAATCCAAATAATACAGTTGAGTCAGATTTTAAAGAGAAAAACTGAATTTTTTAAATAGGATTTGGCTGATGGGTGACTTTCTTGAATTCCCAGTATTGGTATCTACCTTTTGAGGCTTTTGTAATATTCAGTCATCATTTGAAAATGTTTTATTTAAGTTATTTTCAGATTACTCTATTTGGATATATTTTGCTTGTTTCTGTTCTTTAAGTTCTCTCAAAGAGGAGGCAAAATATAATAAAATGTATTAATTGCACTCTAGAAAATCTGATTCAGCCACATATCTGGTTCCTGAGATTTGCTAAGTCTCTAAAGAAGTAGAGAGACATAGAAAAGCAAAGAATCTTGGCATATAATAAGCATACTATTGCATAAAACACATGGAATGTATAGTCTTAATGCAGAAAATAGTATTTATGTGGTCAAAAATAAGGGGCCAAAAGCAACATAATCAATATGTATTCACTCTGGCATTTCCCATACACTTTCAGATCTGTTTTTACAGTAGTAAGAACTAAAAACAGTGTTTTTATGGTTCAAATATCTCAGCAGTTCATCACATTTTTTTTTACAAATTCTAATACATATTAGCAAAAATAACATTGGAAAAAGAAAGTCATATAAATTGGTTAGTGACACAGTGGTATGGCTGGCTATTTCTCTTGTTCCTAAACTACCCACAAAGCTAACCAGAGGTGGTATTCAGCAGGTTGTGACAATTTCTGGAGAACCGATAGAGGAAATTTGGAGTAGTTCAGAGAACCGGCAAATACCACCTCTGACTGGCCCCGCCCCCATCTATTCTCTGCCTCCCGAGTCCCAGCTGATCAGCTGAGTCTTCTTTTGTTGCCCTGCACAGGAGAACGGAGCTGGAAAGCAGGTTAGTGGGGTGGGAATGAGATTTTGCAGTAACCTTCCCCCAGGAGTGGGGTGGGAATGGAGATTTTACAGTATCCTTCCCCTGCCATCCCCACCAAGCCATGCCCACAGAACCGGTAGTAAAAAAAATTGAATCCCACCACTAAAGCTAACTGAAGATAGAAGACTTCTATCTGACTGGCTCAAGACTGACTCAGCTTTCCAAGGTCAGTAAAATGAGGACTCAGATTGTTGCGGGCAATAGGCTGACATTTCTAAACTACTCAAAGAGTGCTGTAAATCTCTATGGAGCGGTATATAAGTCAGCGCTATTGCTGTTGCTATGGTTATTTACCCATTGGCAGTTTGATGCCATATGTAAAATCAGTGGCAACGTGCACTGTCAACAAGTGGAGAAGCCTGACCTCTAATGTGGAATGATTGAACAAGAAGAATGAAGATGAATCAAAATGATTTAAAGGCTGTTCAATAGTTTGGATGAAGATAATAGTTTGGATGGTAGATAAATCAATTGGGCCAAAATGCTTTTTGTGATGTTTTTCATTTGATTAAATAGAAAAGAACTGCCCATGAAAGTAACATCTGAATGAAAGTCTTCTGGACAAAATGTAAGGTCTTGGAACTTGCCCTTGTTGCAAGGTTCCTGAACAGTTGTTGTACCCTTGTATGTGTAATTCCAGTATCTAATTGAACATCTAATTGTGTTTTCAATGTTCCACAGCCTCTCTGGCTTCCAACACTTCAGTTTAGTTCAAAAGGAAAGCTTTGTGAAGGAATTCCGCCTCTGGAGAGTTCCCTTTTCAGTTTAGGCAACCAGAGAGGCTACAGAGAGGCAAAAAGATAAAACAGGAAACAGTAGCGATCGCATTTTCTGCCATTTCTAAATAAAAGCACTTACATAAATTCTAAATAAGCTGCAAAGAATAAGATGTGAAACCAAAAATAACTTAATTTGGAGAAAATTGAAAGACTCTTTTATCCTTTTTTAAAGGGATCTTAGAATCCTGGTGGACAATCATTTAAATATGAGCCAGCAGTATGCTGCAGCTGCCAAAAAAGCCAAGACAGTTCTAGGCTGCATAAACAGAGGGATAGAACCAAGATCACGTGAAGTGTTTAATACCACTTTATAATGCCTTGGTAAGGCCACACTTGGAATACCGCATCCACGATGTAAAAAAGATGTTGAGACTCTAGAAAGAGTGCAGAGAAGAGCAACAGACATGACTAGGAGACTGGAGGCTAAAACATATAAAGAACATTTTCTGGAATTGGGTATGTCTAGTTTGATGAAAAGAAGGACTAGGGGTGACATGATAGCAGAGTTCCAATTCCAATCTTGGGGGCTGCCACAAAGAAGAAGGAGTCAAGCTATTCTCCAAAGCATCTGAAGGCAGGACAAGAAACAATGGGTGGAAACTAATCAAGGAGAGAAGCAATCTAGAACTTTCTTGACAGAACAATTAATCAGTGGAACAACTTGCCTCCAGAAGTTGTAAATTCTCCAACACTGGAAGTTTTTAAAGAGAAATTGGATAACTATTTGTATGAAATGGTATAGAGTTCCCTGCTTAAGCAGGGGGTTGGACTGGAGGACCTCCAAGGTCCCTTACAACTCTGTTATTCTATTCTATCTCCTGGTCACTTTCTCCAAACTCAAAATTTCCTATGGCTGGCTGGTGTTGCATATTAAAGTTGCCATGATTGGGAAACTGCAGTGGCCATTTCTATCTGGGACTAAATGGGAGCCTGTTTGTCTTTTACACAATAAAATAAACCTTCCATGATGAGTCAGGTTCAGCCATGTTTGAATTTGAGTTCAGTACTTTGGGGGTGTTTTTGATTCTATTTTGTGTTAATTGTTTTTGTTTAATTTTAATTAAGACATTAAATAGCTAAAATGATCTGAAATTTTGACCTATATATTAAGAATGGGAAAAAAGCAAAATGAGAAGATCTTGAGATCATCAATTTGATCAGGCATATGCTTTTCTTTTTTCTTTTTAGCAAAGTCTAATGTATGGCTGGATTCATGAGATTGAAATAAGATGCATTTTTGACTTGTGTAAATGAAGTGTTATTTTAAATGGTATATTCTGTTTGTCCTACAATGATAGACATTGATTTGTGTAACCATTAATGTCACTGTCTGAAGGTAAGTTTAACATCTTGAATTGATAGTGTAGCTGCATAAAACTTTTTAATATTACAAAGCATTGGTGCCAGTTTGAAAGAACAAAATATATCAGATAGTCTTTTTTATCTATTCCTTTTGAGCTAGTAGACCCATTTCAGATCTGAATTACCAAGGTAATTATAGCAGTATAATCCTTGGCTATATGCAACATTAGCACAATCTTTTTATCTGGGATGAAGAGTGAGATGCCTATTGGGTTAAAAATATAACATTTCTTTGTTTTTTTTTAAACTGTTAAGTCTCTCACCTCCATCTGATTTCTTTTTATCTGATCATTAGGTAAATTGCTTTCTTCCTTTCTTTCTCAACCATTAGCTATCTAGTTAGAGAAAAAGGAAATTATAATCTGACACATTTGGAGGGTACAAATTGGAGAAAGATTAGGGATTTTTGCAGATGAGGCATTGTTACTTTTATTTATTTGTGATCAAACAAATGTAATTTTCTGGATGATTTAACAAAATGTAAAACAATATTAAAATTATAAACATAGCTCCAACATAGTTTAAAAATAGTATTAAAACCGTTATTAAGAGTTTTTAATGAAAATAAAATAAGTTGAAAATAATATAGATCTAAAAAATTTCTTAAGAGGAAAAATGCAACCATAATACAAAGTTGACTGTCAGGATTCTGGCAGTTACTCCAATTAAATCATGAGCCTCGAGCCACACTCCCAAAACTAAAAAAGATTTATTTGAAGTTAACATTCTAGTCTGGCATTTACCTGGGTGTAGCCAACTCTGAGATACGTAATTCACTGTCACCCTTGATCCTGCTTCCCCCCCCCACCATCCCTCTGGATGTATCATCCAACGAAAAACGTCCATAGCCAAGAACCATCAATCATACTCTCCAATGAGATTTTTGCAAGGCAGAAGCTTCAGTCATCTAATTAGTCTTTGAAGAAAATATGAATGGAATGTACTTTTGATTCCACACTGCTGCCTGCTCTCCCCACTTCTTTCTGTTGTCAACTACAAAACGTGTATACAAAATGTTTTATGAGTTGACATTGACATAGACAGAGCCAAATTTGAAAAGTATATGGGACTGAAAAGATTTGTGCCTGAAATTGAATTAACATTAACATTAAGACATCAGCTGAGTCCCTTGTCATTAAAAAAAACCTGCTGTAAATCAGAATTGGAGAAAAGTCTTTTTAGGGTGGTTTTCTTTTAAACTTTGTTCATTCAGGACAAACAGCATTTCAACTTCCATATCTGTCAAAGAATCCTACCGTGACATAAGAGGCCTATATTAGAGAAGGACTGAACCCAACATTCAGGCTTGTGGGATCATCTTTTTTTAAAAATTGAAAGTCTTCCTTTGTCAAACCATTTCGCCATGAGGGACTTACAGCATCTCTGACAATCCTTAACAATATTACTAATATCTGAATAACTGGGTAATGCAACGGGGAAATGATTTCAGATACAAAATAGTGTCTTTGTAGCAGGGGGAGCAAAATGTTTTCTGTACAGCATAGTCAGTTTGATGTAATGGTTAAGGTGCTGGCCTAGAAACCGGCAGAATTCTAGTCCCACATTAGGAATGAAAGTTGGGTAGGTGACTTTGGACCAATCAATCTCTCAGTTCAACCCATCTCACAGGATGGTTGTTGTAGGGAAATAGGAGGGAGAAGGTTATTTCTTGAGTTACCTATAAAGTAATAAAGATGGGATAAAAATCTAACAAATAAATAAATACCTGGTACCTTGAATATAGCTAAGACAGATTTTAATAGGCTAAATTTGAGAGGAGAAGAGATATGCTCGTTTTGGTTGGTGCTTATGATTTTTAAAAAAAGGATATTTTCACTTAACGACCACATTGTTCAATGTCAAAGTTGCTGGGCCCAAAAGTGTTTGCTTAGTGAACCTGTATTAAAATAATATTCCCATAACATTCAAGCATTCAAATGTTTTATTTTGGAAAATTTACAGAAAATTTGCAGAAGTAGAAAGTCAATAAGGCAAACATATAATTTTAAATCAGTCAAGAAGGAAAGTATTTTTTTGTACTGTAATTTTTAAAAGCAAGTGCCCCGATATATACAGTACTTTAAGCAATTCCAGATGCTGACTTCAGCTTGTAGATGACTGCTAATACAAACCCTCTGTCTAAAGGAATGCCACAAATAATGTTTGAAATATACTAATACCCCCCAGAGTCTATGTTAGCATAGTTCATTGGGCAACCAGTGAGGTAGATCCAGTTCAGGGAACAGTGTGCTCTGGCAATGCCGGAGTAGAGGTGACGAAAATGGAAAAAGTTGAGTCACAGCCCATGAGGGTGGAAAATCCCAATGCTTTTAGGTGTCCTTTTGTGTCCACATTTTTTCCCTACTTGTCACAATTTTCCATCTGTTCTTCCACCCTTGCTGCTCTCCTATTAGTGTATCCTTACTGCTTTTTCACCTAATTTGCTGCAACAAATATGTTTTTGTTCAGGAGTATCCATGAAGCTATATCAGATATAGCATTGTATCAATATTTATATAATTGTGTGAGATTACTAATAGAGCCCAACAGATTAAAAAAGATAAAGAAGTCTTTGTAAGCAGCATAGGGCCACTGAATAGGAGCAGAACCAACTTTCTAGAAGCTTTGAAGTTGTAGAGAATTTATTTATATTCCTATGGACGTAGTAGAACTGAGATCTGTGATCAGTCTACAAAAGATAGGTTGATTGATGGGACACAGCATGTAACTTCTGGGCTCCATTACATGTGTTTAGTATCTCCCCTTCAAACATAATCCTGAATAGGCTAAAGAGCATAAAGAAAAACAAGATAGGTGGTACAAAAGACGGAAGAATATCAAAAGGGAATAGGATTGCAGGCTAGATTGGGAAGTTTAAAATCATGACAGAACATACCAAATACATATAATACCCAGCAAACCAGTATTCATAATGCCAGAAAATCTCATTCATTAGAGTCAAGATTTGGCTGGCAGGCCATAGTTTCCTGACCCCCAGGCTTAGAATATCAGAATATGTATTAATGGCCAATTTTATGTAACTTTTTCACTAGAGCTAGAATAAGTAGAAAGCAATTTTTAAAAAATCCTTTTTGCTAAAGCTAATTATATTGGAAAGTATCCAACTTTTTCATAAACATTAGAATCAGTTGAAATAATTATTTAAAAAAAAAACATTTTTGCTATAGTTAACAATGTTGGAAAAAGTCCAGCATTTTTTACCATGACATTTTTACTGTGCTTCAGTTAGAAAATGAGATGATAGAAAATCTGCCAAATAGGTTCTCTAAAACTAAACAATTATATTTTTTGCTAATTAGACTAGGCAGGGCACAAATGTATTGGAAAATCTGGAACCTAAACTGAACTAATATTGTAACATTCTAGAAGATTACATATGGACTTGCATACAGACAGACAAACATAACCTGTACATCACCTGCTAAGAATACACACACAAACACACACACACACACATAGGTGATGTACAGATGAGGAATCCATTAGCTAGATTCTTTTAAAATTGAATTGTCATACTTGGCTACATCTAGAAGTAAAAAATTACCTTTTTCTTTTAAACACTAATGATACGGGGGAGAAAGGTTGAATGTCTTTTTGGGGTAAACAGTAAAGATTTCCCTCTATTGCTAATAATACTATTCTGAAGTAGTGAGTAACTTTAGTTTCTTCAGCGCTTTAGTTATAATGTATTCTAACTTGAGATTTACTCTTTTAGGACGTGAAGCTTTATTTTACAGTACAGGATTAAATGATTCCCCAGTATTTTTTGCAAGACATGGGCACAAATTTAAAACAGGCATTTCTCACAGTCTTCATTTAATTTTTCAAACTAGATGGAGTAAAAGATGGAGTAAGAATTGTGCATTTTTGGCGAAAGGCACATTAAAAACTTCCTTACATAAATGGGGAAATTCAGCTCTCCAAAAAGTGATTTTTTATCACTTTTTTTGTTTTAAACATTATTGCTAAGAATCTAGAATGACTGATTTTTTTTCATTCCAATAATTATTAAAGAACCTTAACTTTTCCATGTTCCGTTTGATCTCTGAAAGCAGGAAAAGAGTGGGCCTGACTAATGACATTAGACTTTGAAACCTGAAAAAAGCATTGAGGTTTTTTGTTTTTTTACTATAGTTAGACAGATTGTCTTGTAGGAATGAGATTCCTGCGCAAGCATATTTTTATTCCTCCTCTTTCCAAAACTCATTGGATCAGTGAGAAGGAATTGGCTTGGTTAATTATTCCCTTTCTCTTAATTACATGACTGCAGGCATAAAATTCTGCCTCTTCAAGCTTTTGTAGTTATTTTTTTCCTAGCATTGTCTTGTCTTAGAACAGATCTTGCCTATCTGGATTAGCATTATTTAAATATAAGAGAAGAAAGCATTTTATAGCTAGATATTCTATTCAGATTTACAAAGCGTACAATGGAGTAATCAGCGTGGATGCAATAAGGTACAGTTTAAAATGTTTTTCTCTATTTTAGAGAGATGGTTCAGCATGTGATATGATGAATTAATTGTACTTAGCTTCTATACTTGATTTAATAATACATAATTTCATATATTTTATTTTAATTGGTGAAGTTGTGGAATACACTCCAGGAGTTGTATTTTGCATTATTGCTTAACTATTTTTCTCTATGTACATTTCTATATTTTTATTTGATATCCTACGTACTGTAAAAAAAACATATTTACAGACTTATATTAAAGATGTGCAAATATATACTTAAGCCACTAGAACATAATTCAGCCTTTTATAGATTAATATCCCTCTCAAAATCTTCAGCAGTATTAACTTAATGCTACCTACTTAAGGCGAGGTCAAATAGGGATGTCTTATGTCAAACTGGAAGTTCTTGTTTAAATTTGAGGAACTATCTACCAAAAGGTCAATCTGCTGGTTCCCACAGAGGTAGCTTTTTGTGTATCCATCCTACATCAATCTGTCCGTGTGGCCAGCACCATATGTCATGGTAGTATATTTTTAATTAATTGTATATAATATTGTATGAAGAAGTCTGTAGAGATTCTCAGTCATCCAGGTCATGGTTGCCTCAAAGGTGCTTTTTCAGGAGGCAACTGGACTTTCTTGTTTTTTTTCTTTTGAAGACATTTCTCTTCTTATCCAAGAAGCTTCTTCAGTTCTGATATTCCATTCTCTAATATCCTGTCAGAGCTGAAGAAGCTTCTTGGATGAAAAGAGAAATGTTTTCAAAAGAAAAAGCAAGAAAGTCCAGTTGCCTCCTGAAAAAGCACCTTTGGGATTGAAGGAAGAAGTTCTGTTTTTAAAAAGTCTGTCCCGAGTGTTCTGATAGTAGCTTTTTAAGAACAGGTATTAATCCAAGGCAGATCTAAACCATCTTTCAAGGTCTCCTTTTATGTTGGCCAAGAAACAGAGGGCCTGATAGAGTGCCTGAAGGGATGAAAGCAAGATTTTCCGACTTTTCCTCTAGCATTTTCAGGTATCTTTGGGGAAGGATTTAAGAAAACTAGGTCCCTTCAGTTTACCAGAAACTTATATATCTATTTTAATACTTATTTGACAAAACAGAGACATAGTTATGCTACCATGACTTTTGCAGCTAAATTTTGAGTGGGCAAAGTTACGGAATGACACGATGAAAACAAGAAAATGAAGTAATGGATTTCTGTTTTAATGGAAATAAATGGTACTAGTGAAGAACTCCCATCAGTCTACCCCCTGCCCAAGTGAGAGACCCTACACCATTTCTGATAAATGGCAGTCCAATCTCTTCTTGAAGGTCTCAAGTGATGGCAAGGAGAATGGGGTTTTCAATTCCACAAGAACTGAAGTACATAGCAGTTGGAATCTGATATTACTGAAATTATACAATCCTGTTCCCTGGTTTGCAAGAAATGCTGCCCTGGAGTGACAGTCTTGCCACCAGAGGGTTATCCTAATGGCTCTCCATGAATGATCCCTGGCAGATTTTTGGACATTTACTGAGGAAGAATCACTTATTTTTGCCAATTTTATGAATGTTGCCTGATGTTATGGGGTGGATCAGGAAAGTGGTGGAACAACAAAGAACATCCGTTGGTAGAGAACAAATAGTAAAGTAATAATTGGCAGAGGAAAATAGGGTGGAAAGTTACCATTACAAAGAAAGAAAATCAGGTTGACTGACTCCCTGCTTTTTAGTTTGCAGGCTTTAATGTATAAGTCAGAGGTCTCTAAACTTAACAGACTTAACAGATAACAGATAATCAGAGTTGGAAGGGACCTTGTAGGTCATCTAGTCCAACCCCCTGCCCAAGCGGGAGACCCTACACCATTTCTGACAAATGGCAGTCCAATCTCTTCTTGAAAGTCTCAAGTGATGGCGCACCCACAACTTCCAAGGGCAAGCTGTTCCGTTGGTTGATTGTTCTCACTGTCAGAAAGTTTCTCCTTGTTTCCAGGTTAAAACTCTCCATGTTCAATTGCCATCCATTATTCCTTGTCTGGCCTACAGAAGCTTTAGAAAATAGCTTGACCCCTTCCTCCCTGTGGCAGCCCCTCAAATATTGGAAGACCGCTATCATGTCTCCCCTGGTCCTTCTCTTTATTAGACTAGCCAAGCCCAGTTCCTGCAACCGTTCGTTGTATGTTTTAGCCTCCAGTCCCCTAATCATCCTGGTTGCTCTTCTCTGTACTTTTTCTAGAGTCTCAACATCTTTTTTATAATGTGGTGAACAAAACTGGATGCAGTACTCTAGGTGTGGTCTTACTAAGGCTTTATAGAGTGGTCTTGATTGTATCCCTCTGTTAATACAATTTAGGACTTGTGGACATTAACTCCCAGAATTCTTCAGCCAGTTATTCTGGACGTTGAAGTCCACAAGTCTTAAAGTTGCCAAGTTTGGGGAACTCTGGTAAAAGCAGTGCTCCCTTTAATCTGATCCTTTGGGAATCTATGTTACTATTATATAAAATTATGTAAAAATGCCATTTTTCTATTTGAATTATAAAGTAGTATAGAGATGTAGTCCTTATGGTAACATGGAATGTTGGTTCGAGTTGAATGTATTCTCTTAATATAAGTGTTTTAGACTTCAGCTTCTTGCATGTTATTGATTTTAGTACAGGTAGTCCTTGACTTACAACTACAATTGGTTACAACCCAACATTTCTGTTATTAAGTGAGACCTATGTTAAGTGAATTTTGCCCCATTTTATGATCTTTCTGGCCTCAGTTGTTAAGTGAATCACTGCAGTTGATAAGTTAGTAACCTGGTGGTAATCTGAATCTGGCTTCTTTCTTGACTTGTAAGAAGGTTGCAAAAGGGGATCCCATGATCCTGGGACACTACAACGGTCATAAATATGAACCGGTTGCCAGGTATGCGAATTTTGATCACATGATCACAGGGATGCTGGAAATATCGTAACTGTGAAAAATGGTCATGTCACTTTTTTCAATGCTGCTGTAACTCTGAACAATCACTAAGCGAACTGTTGTAAGTCAAGGACTACCGAACTGCATAACTTCTCCCTTTAAAGCAGGGGTGTCCAACCTTGGCAACTTTAAGACTTGTGGACTTCAACTCCCAGAGTTCCTCAGCCAGCTTTGCTCCCATCAGCTTTGCTGGCTGAGGAACTCTGGGAGTTGAAGTCCACAAGTCTTAAAGTTGCCAAGGTTGGACACCCCTGCTTTAAACGGAAGCAGGATCTTATCAGCATTTCTCATATATATTGCAACCTATTAATCCCTGTGCTCGCTTTTTTAGTTGCTGCTGTTGTGTCAGGGCTTGAGGCTCATATATATTACTACCAAACTGCATTTTTCAAATTATGGCACAATGCATCCATGACTCTGCTGTGTATTTCAGAAAATGTAACACTTCAGCCGTTAGTTTTAGCAAGCCAAACAGGTGAGAATTGGCATCAGTTAGAAAAAGCTGTTAGTCAGCAAAGTTGAATGTTTTCCTCCTTTCCAAAACCATTTCTACTTGCTGTATTTTTGAGGGAAATTTCTATGTTCGGCTTCTGTCATTTGTTTCATCTTTGGTTATACATTGCTTTTTTATTACATCAAACAAGACCATAAGAGAATGATTTAAGTGATTTTAAGAAAATATTCTGCTCTTGTGTTTTTCCATAATAAAATGCATTGTTTCCTCTAATCATTGTTCGTAGATACATAACTTGTATATGCAAGTATAAAGAGTTACAGTTTTATCATTTTTTTTAATGAGAAGTTTGTGAGAATCTTTCAAAAATGAAGATAGTTTTGAATACAAATCTTTTGTATTTTAAAAGATCTTACAAGGGGTGGAAATCTAAACCCAAATCTTTCTAATTCTTTTAATTCAAGGGCTTATTATTGGCTTGAATTGAAGTTGGTCTATCACTGTTACTGGTGATAGATCAGTGATATTACTCTTAAAGAGTTGTATCCTTTGTCCTCCAGGTTATATGTTGACATGTTTTTTTTTGCTAAGAATGCTGGGAGTTGAAATCCGCAAATCAGGAAATCATTCAGATTGGGTTTGAAGACTGTTCAAGTCTGTTTTTATTAAGTGTTAACAAGGAAAGATCTCATATTATTCATCTTGCTCAGAAACGTAGGGTTTGTTTTCTTCTAAAACAGGGGGTGTCAAACTCGATTTCACTGAGGGCCATATCAGGGTTGTGTCTGACCTTGGGAGGCAGGGGGGTGGGCGCAGCTGACATAGGTGTGGCCAGGGTGGTGGTTATGGCCAGCTCAACATCATTCGTGTTGGGGGCACCTGTGGTGCTCGGGTGGTTCATTGTCTCCAGCAGAGGAATTTCTGGATGCCTTCTTGCCTTGTGATCAAATGCCACTTTTGCTAGTAGTTTGTTTTGTTAGCCGTCTACCAATGAAAATGCCCCCCCCCCTCAGCTCTGTTTTCAGCCGCGACACCTCCTGCAGCCCTCTGCCAGTGAAAACAGACCATGTGCCCCCCGAGCTTCGTTTTCACTGGCAGAGGGCTGCAGGAGGCCATTGTGGCTGAAAACGGAGCCCGGGAGGACTGCCTGAGCTCCGTTTTTGATGGCAGATGCATGGTGGGCCAGTCCTTTGCTGTTTCCAGAATGGCCTTGTGGGCCAGATCTAAGCACCCCATAGGCCAGATCCAGCCCTTGGGCCTTGAGTTTGACACCCCTGTTTCTAAAACAAAGCAAAATTTCAAATTATTTGCATCTAAATATGCTTAAAGGGGCCTGGAAGCTGTTGACAGGAACACCCCAGAAAATAAAGAGGAGTCAGCTCCAGGATGTGGGGCAGCAGAAGCGGGGTGGAGTGTTAAGTGTCCCACAGATATCTTTCCTTGTAAGGCCCCTGAACAAAGATAAACGTAATGCAGATTGTTTGGAACAAACTTCGATCATTTGTAGCATTTAGCATGAAGGCAGAGACAGCATTTGATGTATCTCCTCCCCAGCTAAGTCACAGAGGCACTGTGTATAATTTATACTTGAACCTAATATTAGCTTTTCATAAGACAACACACAGAAGTGTCCTTGGAAGGGAGAGGAACTAGTCCTGTTTTTAAAAGTCAGTGCTTTAATTAAAGCCTGAAGCCTCTGGTAACTATGGAAACTCAAGTGAAACACAAATAATGAAATGCAAGTTTTAGAGCTGTACTGTATTTAAGGGTGCTCTAATATTTGCTCCTCGTGAGGAAGAAGCAGCAACACATCTTGTTTTCTACTGGATGGGAATCTTATCTTGTTGATGAGAGAGTAAGTGGCTTTGGAAGAGAAGACATTTGCAAGTTTTAGAAGTACAGTCCAAACAGCCAACCCACTTGTTGAAAATGGCCATTAAATAGGAGATGTTCTATGATTCCATATCCTATCCACTCCTCTGGCAGCCCACATTTCCCATAAACTGCAGTGGAAATTATTTACAAATACTTCAGTGCACAACAGAAGACTGAAGATCTACAGAAACCCCCTCTCCCTTTCCATGTTAAGGGCAGAATTCCCTTGGGAGTAATACCCGTGTCAGCAATAGATGGGCCCAGAAAGTCCCTTATTTTTTTCTCCCCATTCCATTCTTCCTTCTTCCTGTGTAGCTGACCATGTTTTGGAAGTTCAAATGTCAAGCATAAGATAATCATTGGTTAAGGCAGCGGCCCCCAAACTTTTGGGTACCAGGGAACCAGTTCCACAGAGAAAGGTTTTTCTGTGGACCAGAGGGAACGTGGTTTTACATGCTGCCTGCATCCTGCAGACAGGGCTTCACTCATTTCCGTGGTTCAGTTGCTGACATGCCGTGGACCTGTGCTGGTCCACCGACTGGGGATTGGGGGACTCCTGTGTTAAGGGATAGAGCAATCTCATTCTTAATGCATTCATCTCAAATTATAACAGGCGGTATAAAGGTTATAAATTAGGGTAAGTTAATGAAACTTATATTTGTGTTCTACTTTGTTCTAAGAGTTAAAAACAATCGATAGGTGGTGAAAGAAACATTTAAACTCAGGCATGATGTATCTCCATGCAAGGAAAGAGACTTGTTTTCCTATCTGATTCCCCAGGTATAACCGTGGAAGTTCCACATAAACACTGCCTTTACCCCTCGATCCTTCAACGACATGCCCCTGCTGGTTCACAAGTCTCCTTAGCGTTGTCATCTTTGCAGTGATCTGAATTCTTCCCAAGTCAGCCAGGATGCCTCCTGTCGACTAATAGGGAAATGTAAAATTGGCTTTTAAGAAGCATTCCTTTCTTCTCATAGGGCCTGTTGGAAGAAATATCCATCTGGGCTCAGTTCCAAGCGGGGAGAAAGACACTGGAAACATGGAGGCTGCTTGGAAGGATGGTTTAATGGTGAAGCAGAACCACCAAGCACAAGGGCTAATCCTATTATGTCCGGAGGGTCATGTCTTAATTCCATCACCCTGGAGCTGAAGGTCTAATTGTCTTGTAGATAGGTTAGCCCAGTCCTGTTCAATGGGCATCAAAGACCTGCTTGGGGTTCTTTGTCTTTAAAAACCTGTTTCTCCTTTTGTCATCCAGGGAAATATAATATTCTGTCCTTTTAATATTTCCCAAAATATTTCATTCTTCTAGGAGGGGTGGGTGCTAACTTTCTTCAGGCCTTTTCCTATTACTGAGCTGATCTACTCACTGCTTATCCTAGAATTCCCATTGCCACCATGAAACTTGCCGATCTCTTCGCGGCCACGACTGCCTCGGTAACAAGCCATTTGCAATCTCTTCAAGATAAGGACTGACCCTTCCTAACAGGCACACTTTAAAAATATCTTCTGATAAGTAGCAAAAATGATTTTAATACTGATAACAACTAAGGGTCAATTAAGCTTTGCCTTTGGGTCAACACGAAGGAAAGATTACGGAGACATGGCAAGTTGCCACCCATGTTTGTGAAAAATTTGGATGGAAGTAGGGAAAAGCCTGTTATTGTCTCCTGTTTGTTTTTGCAAAAAAGGAAAAAGATACACTATGTTTTAAGAGTACAGGTAGTCCTTGACTTATGACCACAGATGAGCTCAAAACTTATGTTGCTAAGTGAGAAATTTATTGAGTTTTGCCTCATTTTATGACTTTTCTTACATTTGTTAAGTGAATCACTGCAGTTGTTACATTAGTAACACCGTTGTTAAGTGAATTTGGCTTCCCCCGTTGACTTTGCTTGGCAGAAGGTCACAAAAGATGATCACTGGGTGGTGTAGTGTCCATGGGACACTACACCACCATAAATACCGTGTTTCTCATATAATAAGGCCGGGTCTTATTTTTTTTTGAGCCCCTAGGTCGTCTTTTTGGGGGTGACTTAATTCCCCCCCCCCCTTGCATCTTTGGGCGAGTGGGCAGCGACAGCTTGGATGTTGACCTTGGCGTTGGTGGGGCACTTCGTATAGGGCTCAACGCAGGCAGCACCATATCCGGGTGTGCAACAAAAGTACTTCCTAACGGCAAGCCCCCCCACCATTCCCCACCATTTCTCATGTTTTAATATAGGCCTTAATTTGGGGGGAGGGGCTTAATTTCATTTCATGCCTATAAAACATGCTGGGACTTCCTATTGGGGGAGGCCGTATTGTTGGAGAAACAGGGTATGTACCAGTTATCAAGCATCTGAATGTAAATCACATGCCCATATGGATGCTTCAATGGTTATAAGTGTGGGAAATGTTCATAAATCGTTTGTTTCAGTACCATTATAACTTTGGAAAGTCACCAAAGAAACTGTTGTAAGTTGAGAATTACCTATACAGTTATGATATTCCCATAAATGTTTTCACCAATGTTCTTGCCTCCAGTGCTGATTCATTACATTCATTTATATACTGTAGCTGCCGATCTCACAATTGTGATTCTGAGTGGTGCACATAAGATTAAGTGTTGCAGGACTGTTCTTGCCTCGTTTTTCTTCAGTGTCACAACTGAGGGGAAGGCTTAGCTGCTTAGCTGCAGAAATGCACAGATACTGGGAGCAGATTCCAGAACAGCACAAATGCTGCACGTAAACAGATCCTGTGCTAACTGTTCCAAAAAATGTGTTTGAATGGAATAATATCTTTTTTATACCCCACCTTTTCTACTAGGGTTTCAAGTAGTATATTGTCATTCCTTCAGTTTACATTTGCAATAATGGGAGAGCAAAACTAATCACCCCAAATCTTATTTCGTTTAGAGGATTGGGGCTAAGGCAGGAAAAATATTTATTTTCATGTGTTATGGTTTAGTCAGCCATAGGAAAGAATGAGACTATGTAACATCACTGAATAAGGTTAAAAACAAGGGCAGAACTGAAGAAACGATCTTCTGAATAATTCTTTTTATAGCATTACAAAGTAAAACTCTTCTATCTGTCATCTGATACAGGGAAGTCTAAAGCTTTCTTTTATGGAAAATAATTTACATAATGCTGATTCAAGGCAGAGGGCACCCAATAAGAACTTTACCTTCCCTGGAACATAAATATGGGTGGTAGAGGTGGTGAAATAATCCCTCGTTAAAAGATGGTTAAGAAGCAATCAGCAAAAGGAAAATTGAGAATTGGGGAAAGAAACTTTGACTTGAAGTAGGGTCATATATTATATAGACTAGGGCTTGTATCCCTTTAACTAAGGAGTGCCTGGAACAAATAATTGTTCCTGACAGATACAAAGAACAAATCTTATGGTTGGCTCACGAAAGCCTATTAGCTGGACATTTTAGGTAATAACAGTACTCTGTATTGAATTGTAGACCAATTTTACTGGCCAGGAATAGCAGAGAAGACCAGTCAATTTGATTCATTCCCTCCATTAAGCCATTCATCCGGATAATAAAGAGAGGTTAATACCCCTTTTATTCCTAAAGCAGCACACTGATGTTTTAATATGGTGGATTGAAAGTTTGGCCCTCTATCTGTGAGGAACTCTTTGGGTATCCCTGCTCTATTGAAGACTTTAACTAGCTGTTGAATTATTTTTCCTAATATTGGTGTTTTTACTGGGATTATTTCTCAATAATATATTACATACATATATGGGTGGCGTTAGGAATTTAAGCACCTGCTCCACTCCAGCAGAAATGCGGACAGTCTACAACAGCTGATAACACTCTTTCTGTCCAGCCCTTCAAAAAACAAACTGAAAGACTTCTCAGTAGTGAAGAATTACAGGCCAACAGTCCTTAGCAGATAATATCAAAAAATAGCCAGTAAGAGAAGCCAAAGCCCACTAAGATGGCTAAGTAAAGGATTATTTATAGCTCAAGCTAGCATACTTGCATGAGAAAAGAGAAGTGTGTATAGGATTTAGGTGTGGTATGGCTTGGTTTGGTTTGGTTGGCCATTAACCTGGGTAACTCTGGGAGACTCACAACAGTTGTAATATTGCAACAGATATCTAATACGTATGGGGATTGACACATAAGTCAGCCTAGGCATAATATAGTATAAGTTTAGTGGTAAGAGTTAAGTGAAAAATAAAAAAATAAGTAAGAAGCATTAAATATATTAAGTCACTTTGTATTATAAAAGCCTCCTTGGAAATACAGAGAAAAATATGCTATTCTCCATGTTGGGGGTCAATATCACTTCTCCAAAGAACCTCTCATAGTCATTTTAAGAATTTAAAATTCATTTAAAATTTCCATTGTGAGGCAATACTTTTTATTATTATTTTTATACCAAGAGCTTAATGTTCACTGAATTTTTGCAAGATGGGAGAACATGATGCATTTGGAAGTACTGGAGAAAAAGTGTCACAAATTATTCTTCTGATTGTAAATTTGACACTGATCTAATCTTAGCATTCCCTTCTGCCTGTTTAGCAGCCTCTCCAGCTTTATGTTGTCAGCATCCTTTGTGAAGCAATATAATACCTTTGTCATTTAGGCACAGTGAGAACAAGGATGCTCAGTATCATTTTGTAAGATGAGTCGTAAAAAAATTTGTTCTTTCACTTTTTGAATGTAAAACTTCAAATATTTTTGTATGGTAAGACTAAGCATCTGCACAGGCTTTTTTTTCTCCTCTGTGAGAAAAATAAATAAAAAGAATGAATGCAGTATCAAGAGCCAGCCAGCATCAGAACTAAGGTTGTGGAGAATGTTGAAAACAAGAATAAAGACAAGGAAATGATAGGTCCATTAATGGGAGAAAACAGCAAGAAGGTGACGAGCCACAAGGAGAAAGCAGAACTGTTTAACTCATTTTTTTTGCACCTGTCTTTACACAAAAGGAAAAAAAAACAGTCCAACCTTTCAAAAACAGTACCGTAAAAAACAGATTAGTAATATAAATTAAAATAGGCAAGAAAATGGTAAGTCAGCATCTATCTACTTTAGTTGAGTTCAAATCACCAGGACCACGTGGATTACACCCCAAGGTTCTGAAGAAGCTGGCAGATATGATCTCAGAACCAGTGAACCATGCCTTTCAAAGGTTCTGGACCACAGGGGAACTATCAGAGGACAGAAAAAGAACTGATGCAGTTCCCATCTTCAAAAAAGCAAAAAAAAAAAGTTGATCCAGGAAATGGACCCTGATACAGACCTAATAGCCTTACATCAATACCTGGGAAGATTCTGGAAAAGATAATCAAGCAACGAATCTGGAGGGAAACAAAGTCATAATCAAAAACCAACATGGGTTTGTTAAAAACAGATCATGCCACACAAATCCTATTGCAGTCTTTGACAAAGTGACAAAATTAGTGGACCAGAGAAATGCGGTGGATATCATTTACTTGGACTTCAGTGAGGCATTTGATAAAGAAGACAACTTAGTACTTGATAAGATAAAAAAATGTGGGTTAGAACCATCACCACCAGATTGATTAGTTAACTAGCTGACCAACCATACCCAACGTGTAGAGTCCTCAATGGAACTGCCTCTGCATGAAGGGAAGTATGCAGTGGGGTACCCCAAGGCTCTGTCTTAGGCCCAATACTCTTCAATATCTTATCAATGATTTAGATGAGGGTATAGATGGGGAACTCATCAAATTTGTAAAGAACACCAAGCTGGCAGGAATAGCCAACACTACAGAAGATAGACTTATAATGCAGATGGATCTTGGGTATGTTTAGTTTAATGAAAAGAAGAACTAGGGGTGACATTATAGCAGTATTCCAATATTTGAGGGGCAAGACAAGAAGCAATGGATGGAAACTAATCGAGGAGAGAAGCAATCTAGAACTAAGAAATTTCCTGACAGAACAATTAATCAGTGGAACAACTTGCCTCTAGATGTAAATGCTCTAACATTTTAAAGAAGAGGTTAGACAACCATTTATCTGAAATGGTGCTATAGGGCTTCCTGCATAAGCAGGAGGTTGGGACTAGAAGACCTCCAAGGTCCCTTCCAACTCTGTTATTCTGTTCTGAACTGCTGATTTGCCTGGCAGAGGCATTAGGTCTAGAGATATGGAGAACTATTATCATTTGTGAGGGGTACTCATTTTTTGCTTACCTATTTGCCTACCTTGCCATCCAAATATTACCAGCATTCTTGAGCTCAGCCAAGGATAGTTCACAACAGATGATACCAATACAACCAGTTTTTTAAAAGTTGGAACATATAATAAAGTAATGGGAAAAAAAAAACCAGTTTATTTTTCAATGCATTACTCCTAATTCCTTTGTGGCTGCTACTTAAAGTTCCATGTCAACACAATTCGATGCCTGAACACAAGAAATGAGCAAGCTGAATAAATTTCACATATTAACATTTTTTAGAGGAGAACGCACACCCTCTCTGTCTCTCCCTCTCCACTCAGCCTTCTTAGAAGAACACCTTTACATAGTATGGTGTCACTAACCCTAATGCTGCCCCACTAGTCTTTGAAACTGTTCTTCTAGAATCATTTCTCTAACAGATGTGTGTCAACTCTTTACCACAATCTGGCAACCAACCTTTTGACGCAATATCATAATGATCTTCTTCCTCCTCCTCTACTTTTTTTCTAGCTTCAGTAAAAGCCAGGAGATCATCAGAGGCATTACCTTGACTCACCATTTTTTCCTGCTCGGATCAGCTAAAACCATCTTCAGTCTTAATGAGCCCATCACATCAGATTTGTAGGTTTTAAAAGTCAATCATCTTGATGCTGTTATTAGTCTCAGGCTTCTAATTGTCCTCCCTCTTCAACATCCCTCCAATCTGAATTTGTCTACCCCATGCTGAAAGGAGTAATAAAACCAATTCCTCTTTGCAGTGGTTCCTCGAAGGTCCGACTTCTAATTTCTTCATTGGAAAAAAAAAAGGCTGGTGCTCTAAAATGAACTTGCTTATCAACCTGATCAGGAAGGTTCTTTTTTTCCAAATTGGCCTAGCACAGGGGTCTCCAACCTTGGCAACTTTAAGCCTGGAGGACTTCAACTCCCAGAATTCCCCAGCCAGCAAAGCTTGAAGTCCTTGAGTTGAAGTCCTCCAGGCTTAAAGTAGCCAAGGCTGGAGACCCCTGGCCTAGCAGACATGTTGCCAGACCATAAATTTTCTCACCAAAGGTTTCTGTCTCTATAGTTTTATAAAAGTTCTGGAAATGGATGTGGAGTTGAGAGCAGTCAAGCAATCTAACTTGCATCAGTGATGTGAAAGTCTAGTAAGGATGGGATATGTCTGGCACTTTGAGAAGGAAAGAAAGGAAAGGAAAGGAAAGGAAGAAAGAAAGGAGAGAGGAAGGGAAGGAAGGAAGGAAGGAAGGAAGGAAGGAAGGAAGGAAGGAAGGAAGGAAGGAAGGAAAGAAAGAAAGAAAGAAAGAAAGAAGAAAGAAAGAAAGAAAGAAAGAAAGAAAGAAAGAAAGAAAGAAAGAAAGAAAGAAAGAAAGAATAAGAGAGATTCATTATGAAATCTACTATGAGGTAAAAGACCAAATCTCTCCTTTGACTTTGCTGGGCAAGAAAACTTGGGAAGTGGGAGAGAAAAAGGGTTTGGATTCTTAAGCTGAGATAAATTTGTGGCTTCTATATTGCTATAAAATTTTAAAGAAAAGAAGACAGGCCCGTAGAGAAATTAGAACAACACAGTTTACAGTTTTGCATCATTTATTTGCTGTTCTCTCTTGTCCATTGCCAGTTTGTACATTTTTTAAATAATCACTCAGATACCCACTGAGGCAGGTCACATTTGACAAAGAATGAAGTCATCAGAAATTGACAGGGATATTGCTTTTGTTTACAACACCAGGTGTTTGTCATGAAAAAGACAAGGCCAAAATATGAAGCAGTTTACGTCATCCTTAATTTGCTGATGTATCCCTGTCTCATTAAGACAGTCAGCTAAGTCCCACATTAGCGGCTATAATTCTGCTAAAGTGGACTGAGCATTTTCTTGGGAGCCAGGACTTAATTACGGTTCAATCTGAATTTTGCTGATGGTTTGATTTTGGATTTTGTGGTCAGATGGTTATTTATCGTTGTCAGAGCTGGCTCCAGTGGAGTTGAAGATGAAGCAGTTGGCAGGCAGTGCAGTCAGTGCAAATTCTTGTAAATCTTTCAACCAGCCTCACCTGCTTCAGAGATATGGATGCACAAGAAACTGTTCCCCTTTCCTTTCAATATCCTATTCGGCCATCTGTTGCTCTTTAATTTGCTTTTCATTCACTGTCAGAATAGTTTTGGAATCAGAATAGTTTTGGAAACATATTTGGAATATGTTTCTGAGTTCAGTGGGAGATCCAGCCAGACTTAAGGCACTTAGTCTGCCAAATTTTAGATAAATTGGACAAAACCTCCCGATATCCCTCAGATTGTAGATTCAAGACCTACCTTGTTGATCAAATCTTGGCTTTAGAAAAGTACTGGACTTAGCTTACAAAAGAGGAAATTAAACTGGGGGTGGTGGTGGACCCTGAATGGATCTTAGATCCAAGTCCATCACTACCTATAATATGTTTTCAATTTGTTAATTTATTATTCTTGGACATTGTGAGGATTAAAAAAAAGAAGTATGCTGATCCAATTATAAAAAAAGGTAAGATATAAACAGGCCTATAATTATAACTAAACTTAGCTGGACCATGGGGGGCAGAATTAGCAGATTCTGGGCACATCATAACTCCAGTAAGATTAACAAATGATTCTGGAGCTGTTTGTGATTAAAGTAGGTTTCCCTGGACAGCTATATATTGTTTCTTCTGGGAAAATGTAAGGAAGTGGTGCACAGTTTTCCAATTTGGTGCCTTGTAGATTGAATAGCCCCCTCAATTTCTAGTCATTATTTTAATTGTTATTGGGAACTATAGAAGTTGTAATTCAACATGTCTGGAGAGATGCAGGTTGAGAAAAATCGCATCCTGTATAAAAACAAAAATTTACAAATGTGCAGACTAAATAAAAATCATTGGGGAGCAAGCACATGATTAATCATTTCTACTGCATTAACATTTCAGGATGCCAAAATCCAATTTGCTTTCCTATTACAGATTGTTCTGTAACGATAGATAATGAATGCCGGCCAACTTTTAGAAACTGTGAAAGGCTGAAATGGAAAAATGTGACATTACACAGTAATTAATATTTTCTTAGATTAAGGATTGCCATGTGGAAATCACTGAATATTCCTTATATGTTTGCCTTTAAATGATTTTTATATACAGTGATAGTTTAGACTTTTCATTTAGTATAGGGTTCAGACATCCATATTTTTGTGAGCTTTTCTATAATAACTCTATTCTTTAAATTGCATTTTCACTGTTGATTAAATAATGCAACCGAATTCAGTTATTGTAATGAAAATATATTCATTTGCAGATTCATTAAATTAAACTGATCAGATTTGTTAATAGCTTAGAAAAACCACCAAAAGAATAAAAGCAGTTATTTGAGTAAGCTTTGGTGTATTGTTGAGGTTTCAAGGGCATTTTTCAAAGGAGTCGTGGTGGTGCAGTGGTGAGAATCCAGTATTGCAGACCAATTCTGCTGACTGCCAGGGTTTGATCTTCAACAGCTCAAGGTTGACTCAGCCTTCCATCTTTCCGAGGTGGGTTAAATGAGGACCCAGATTGTTGGGGGCAATAGGTTGACTCTGTAGACTGCTTAGAAAGGGCTGTGAAGCTCTATGAAGTAATATACTGTATATAAGTCTAAGTGCTATTGCTATTTGACACATGAGCATACAAAGAGCCTTGCCAGATTCAGATTAAAGATATATCTAATCCAACATCTACTGTGGCCAATCTGATTTCTTTTACGAAGCTTAAACATTTGGGACTCTCACATTTTTTCCTGAGTTAGACCTGATTCATATGGTTGGCTGTTTCATGATATGACAAGAGAAGAAAGGAAATGCAAAATAAATGGGCAGGTTTGTTTATTTATTTATTTATTTTATATCTTTATTATTTTTTTACAAGTAACTCAAAACAGTGAGCATGTCCAACCTTTCTCAACCTTTGAGTCTTCTCCAGAGAGCTTGGTCTTTACATAATGTGTCCAAAGTAGGATAATTTGAGCCTGTCGTTTGTGCCTTGAGTGAGAACTCTGCGTTGTTAACTTGAGTTGTGCTTGATTTTATAACTTTTTTTTTTGGCCATGATTGTTAAGTGAATCACTGCAGTTGTTATATATAAATGGCACAGTTTATTAACCAAATCAGGCTTTCCCCATTGACTTTACTTGTCAGAAGCCAATTGGGAAGGTCACAAATGGTGATCACCTGATTTATGCTGGTTGCAAGTGCCCAAATTTTGATCACATGACTGTAGGGTTAAGTGCGAGGACCAGTTGTAAGTTGTTTTTTTCAGGGCTATTGTAACTGAAGAGTTGTTAAAGGAACGTTTGTAAGTCAAGGACTTCTGAGATCCATCTGGCTGAGACTAGGGAAAAGATCTTTAGTAACTGAATTTAGGGTTATGAAATTTAGTGAAGATTTTCCATTTTAAGGGGTTTTTTTTTGTGGCTGCTTCTGCAAGATTTTTATTAGTACTGTTGCTGTTATGATATTTTTCTTGTATTCCTGTATATCTCGATTTCCAATTCACTTTGAAAACAGCATGTTGCTGTTTCTTTTCAGAAAGGGAGAAAGAAACAAGATTTAATATGTAGAATCTCCCTTCTAAGGCTAGGTAATAATGTGTCTCATCACTGCAGAATTATAGTTAGGAGCAAAATCAGAATCCTGATTACGTCATGAAAAAAGAAACAACAGGCTTAGGAGGGAAACAGCCTGCAGTTTAATGATTACGTATCTGGCTAGTCAATTGTGGTCTATAATTTTAAAGAGAAGACAAGGGTATCACCTCTGCTATTTGGTTATCATTCCAAAGGGGTAATTTCCAAGTGAATTATATGGTTTATACTTGTACACTTTTTCTTCTTCTTATTGATGCTTGTTTTCAATTGCTTACATTTCTTCAAGCGTCCTTAGCAACCTGGCAGTGACAAATGTAACATGGTCATTGTGTACACTCACATTGGAAATCTGATGTCACATAACTAAGTATGGTTGATCTTAAAGACATGTTTTCCACAAACGGGATAAAACCTAAACCTGTGTATATTATACATTTTTGTTTTGGAGCTGGCAGTTCAGTAGATTACTTTGAGTACCTTACAAATTCCTTTTCATCCATTCCTTTGACTATCTCAATAGCTTTCCATGTGCAGGGGATGTATCTGCCTTCAGTATCATCATGTTCTCACTCACAGTCAGAAATGTTCTATTCCAGATTCATTTTTCCCTTTTATTTTATTTATTTATTTGCTGTAAAGCTTCCTGGCTTAACTCAGAAAAGATTTGACACAAGATGGTTAGATGAGAATATTTCTTGGCTCATTCCCCCAAAAAAAAAAAAAATTACACATCATCCCCATTTAAAGATACTGGGCAGTTTTCATTATAAAAATAACTTTCCACTAAAATGACAACAAACAAAGTTAAAAAATATATTATTAAAAATTAAACTGGAATTTAAAAAATAAAACCAAAATAACTTCAGTTATGTTAACCAACAGCTCAGTGAAAACATTTCAGAACAACAACAAAAAGGCGCCATCTTTTCTGCCTTCCTTAAAGCATGGGATATATCAACCTTGACTCAGGGGGCAGAAAAAGGGGCTACTACCGGTTTATTTATTTGATTTTTACACCACCTTTATTACTTTATAAATAACTCAAGGCAATGAACATGTATAATTCTCCTTCCTCCTCCTATTATCCCCACAACAATAACCCTGTGAGGTGAGTTGGGCTAACAGGGAGTGAGTGGCCCAAAGACGCAAAGTCCTATTTTTAAGCGTCTAACCCCATAGCCTTCTGTAGGTAGGTGGAGGGATCCAAAGCATTCTCTCTGAGATTGAATGCACAGAATAGACAGATTCTGTTCAGAAAAGATAAACCCATAGATTTATAATGTATGTATTGGATTTCTATAGCCATTATATGGTTATAATGGTCATGTTTATTACTCTGGGCAACTCACAATATTAAACCAAGAATGACGCATCAGAGGGTTTATAACCAACACTTTGGATTGTACTCAGAAACAAATTAGTGGTCAAGGCCCTGTGCAGCTGGGCAAGTTTAAAAAAAAGCAAGAATAACTTCAGTAAGGCATGTTTAAAACTAGTTTGAGGATAAATACAGAACCTTGGTGACTGCAAGAGTAAATTCTCAATCTCATTTGCAGTAAGTCTCCTTGAATGATTTGAAATGTTTAAGTCTTTTGGCACTAAGTCAGAATTGTAATTTATGTCAGTGGACTTCATGCAGATGGATTTGCCTTCTCACTTAAGTGTTCCCTCTTTTCCATACTTCCCAAAGTCTCTCACATTGGCAGCCAGTACCATATTTACAGCTTAGATGTTGCTGTAATGTCTCCCTTATGCCAGCAGACAGGCTGCTGTGTTGTGCACTGATTCCAGTTTCTGAGTGGTCTTCAAAGGCAGCTCCATGTGCCGCACATTGCAGCAGTCCTATCTTGAGATGATGAGTTTGTGAATGATTGTTGTCAAGGTGATAGTTACTGCAGACTAAAATAAAGCCACCTTAAGCAGTTGATATGAAAGTGCAGTTCCGTCTTATAAGTAAAGTTACACTTGCAAATCATTTTGGTTCCTGGTGACATCTCCTGCAAGGCTTTTTGGCAGCATTTTTGGAAGTGACTTGCCAATTCCTTCTTCCTAGGGATGACTGGCCCAAGGTTACTCAGTCAACATCTGGGTCCACATTTTACCTACTACAGAAGGATAGAAGCAGTGGTGGTATTCTACCAGTTCTGCCAAGTCAGTAGCAGCGATGAGCTGAACGATGAGCTGAAAGACTGAACCGCTTCTCTCCGCTGCTCTGCTGTTGGGCCCACCCGCCCACCTGGGCTCCCATACTCACCTTTATCCTCTGAATTTGAAGCGCAGTTGCTTTGCATCGCACAGAAGAGTGCTGCGCGGCAGCTGCTGAAGTGACCAGGATTGTGCAGGCTTGCAGGAGGCGAGTTAGAATGCCTCTGTGCTTGCGCAAAGTGCACATTTGGCACACACGTGCATGCAAAGTGTGTGCATGCATGCAAAGCGTGCCCACCAAGCCACGCCCACCGAACTGGTGGTACAAATATTTGAATCCCACCACTGGATAGAAGGCTGAGTCAACCTTGAGCCAGTGAGATTTGAACTACTGAACTGCTTCAGCATATTGCCCCTAACAGTCTTTGTCCTTATTTTACCGATTTTAGAAGGATGGAAAGAGTCAACCTTGAGTTGGTCAGAATCAAACTCCTGGCTGTGGGCAGAATTAGCCTGCAATATTGCATTCTAACAATTGCACCGCCACATGTAACATTGTGTAAATCTTACACAATTTAAGATGACCTTATTTATCTTGGTTAAAACCAGGGGTGGGATTCTACCAGTTCGCACCTATTCGCTAGAACCAGTTGTTAACATTCTAAGCAGTTCGGAGAACCGGTTGTAAGAAGAAATTACTGGCCTAATCCTGTAAGGAAGGCAGGAAGGAAACATTCTGGTGTTGCTTACAGAAACTGCCTCTCCGTTAACCCTTATTACATTCTTGGCAGGACTAGACTTTCTGTCTCAGGAACGTCTCTGGAGGGTTTTTTTTCCTCCTTTGCTGGTACTTTGCTTGTGTGGAGTGACCAATCAAAGTTACAATGGCACTGAAAAAAGTGACATATGACCATTTTTCACACTTACGACTGTTGCAGCATCCCCACAGTCATGAGAGGCCAGGCGAGGAGATGCGTGCCTCGATGTGAGTGACATTGAGTTGGCCACATTCAGCCAACAACATGAACACCAAGCCACATCCACCCAGTCACATGACCACCAAGCCATGCCTACAACCTAAGCCATGGCCACAGAACCGGTTGTTAAAAATTTGAATCCCACCCCTGGTTAAGACATCAGGTTAGAAACCAAGAGGCTGGGACTTCCGGTCCCACCTTAGGCACAGAGCCCTCTGGGTGAGCTTGGATTAGTCATTTTCTTTCAGCCCTAGGAAGGAGGCAATGGCAAACAACTTCTGAAAAACCTTGCCAAGAAAACTGCAGGAACTTGTCCAGGCAAACTCCAGCAATTGAACACGATTGAAGGGAAGGGGGAAAAAGTTACCTTGTTCATGAAGTTGGCCCAAATTAGAGATGGGAAGACTGCTGATCACACACATTTCACTCAATGCTGAAGGATTCAATTCCACTTATGGCTGAAGTAGACCTTTCGTTGTGGACAAAAACCTGGTGATTATTTCTGCTATGGGTCACAATAAGATAACGTGACTTTCATTAGGGCTTTTTATGGTTTGTTTTATGTAAATGGATTAAATTCACAGGTCTTGCATTAATGGGCAGATAAGAACTTCATACACCCTTCCAGCTCTGAAATTTGGGGTGTAGTTTTCAGTTGTCAAGGCTAAAGCAAAGTGCAGATGATCCTCTATTTTTCTGAGTACATGATGCAAACCCAGACTTTTAAAAGAAGCATAGCATTTAGGCAATAAAATTGAAGCATTATTGTTTAGTGATACATAGATTTTGTTCTAGAAGAAATGTCTGTATTTTTCCTCATAGTGTGATGATGAGAGTCTAAATTGGAGCATTCCCAGCAGAGAGGAAATAAACAATCCATTCACAAGATTAAAATATAACTGAAAAGGAAAAAAAAAACACATTAGACCCTCCCTCAACTCTGTCTTTTCCACCAATTGTTCAGGTGTTTGTAGATATCCTCAAAATAACCTCAGTTGTGGAAACATGCAGTTAGCCACATTCCTTCAGCTTCCTGAAACTCTTTCAGAATATTTAGTGATACGATTTCCCATTTAGACAAGCGGCTGTAGTTGAAGAGGAAATGGCCATTCCGGGTTCTGTTGATTCAGAGGAAAGTAATAAACACCATAGAATATACTGGTTTTCATGCCCAATGAGCCTTTTCAATCTTATTGAGACATCTAGGGAAACAGCCTTTCTAACAGCCGTGTTTTCTGTCCAAGATGATGAATGAGACAGAAAGGTGCAAATAGATCAACATCTAAGATACATGCCAAAGGCATAGTGTTTGTTAGCATCTATGGATAATATCCTTGTACTCTAAATTGTACAATAATTAGACCACTACCACTATACTTTTTGCACCTCCTTTTATTCCATAGTAAGATTGCTTGAAGACAAATGAAATGCTTGCCTAAGTAGCTGGCTTGTTAAATTAATTTCTGCTCCTTATTATGAAATACACATAGAACCGTGCAGTGGCCTAGAGGTGAAAAAGCATTCACCTTCCACTTAGAAGGTTGAGAGTTCAATCCTAGGCAGTGACAGATGTTTCTCTAACAGGGTGCAAAGGGAAAATATCTGCTGCGAACTCCGCAATAGGCGTCAGGAAGAGCACGCGGCCAGTAAATGCTCAGCTCCATTCAGTCACCCCAATTCCACCTCAGTGAAAAGGTATTTCATGGATTTGAAAAGAAAAAAAATATATGAAAATATAAATGACCTAAGCAAATCATGACAGATTTAGCTGGTACAATAGCCCTTTTCTATTTAGTGATTTCAAGCCATGACCCATCATATATGTGAAATTAGGTTTGCTTTAAAAAAAAGAAAAAAACTGTGTAAAGTGATACACACTTTTTAGCATTCTATTGCATTTTCTCCTGTTGTGCCCATTCCTTGAATTACAGAATTCCTTACGTAGAATTTACTTGCCATCCCTTTTATTTTAAGTATGCACGAGAAGCCACTTTACTGCTCCATTCCTACGTCTGTGTCATTTAGGAATAAATAAAAAGCACCAATCTCAGTGCTGCACAATTTGCAGACTCCATTACAAAACAGACTTTTTGTGAAGTTATAATTAAGCTCGGATATCATCTAAAAGTGAAAGTAAACAAATTCATCACCATATTTTCATTGGGAATAACAATATATTAATAACAATTTAACACTATGGGTAAATCCAAGCTGTCACACTTATAATTGGAAGTGGAGAGTAAAGCTTACTTTTTTTTTTTGAGGGGGGTGAAATTTCAAAAGCTCTGACAGCAAGACAGACAGCCATATGTGTGAGATGCTTTAATTTGGATTTCTGCATTGTGTAGGAGGCTGGTCTTGATGGCCATCTTAAATGACAACTTCCAGCTTGGCAATTCCACGAGTACCAACCTAAGTGCTTGGGAAAGTTGATAATCTAATGCCCAAATAATTTGGAGAAGAGGAAACATCACTATATTTCTCCTTCTCATTTAAAGCATATCAATAATTATTTCTATGTTTCCCAGTCTTCCTGTCTCAAACTTCATCCTATGTATTAGTTAGTAAGCCTACATATTTGTCGCTTTCTCTGTTCATTCCCATTTTTTCCATTTCCTCTTCCCTTTATTTCAGTTGTGAAAAGCTTGGGAGCCAGTGGTGGTATTCAAATTTTTTTTACTACCGGTTCTGTGGGCGTGGCTTGGTGTGGCTTGGTGGGTGTGGCGTGGCTTTGGTGAGCATGGTAGGGGAAGGATACTGTAAAATCCCCATTTCTTCCCCACCCCACTAACCTGCTTTCCAGTTTTGTTCTCATATGCAGGGCAACAAAAGAAGACCCAGCCGACCAGCTAGGACTCGGGAGGCAGTGAATAGATGGGGGCGGGGCCAACCAGAGGTGATATTTACCGATTCTCCAAACTACAGGTTCTCCAGAACCTGTCAGAACTGGCTGAACATCACCTCTGGAGATAGCTGGGTGTCAACTGTTTGTACAAGGAGGTAATAAAGGCTTAGGATAAACCCTGCCAAATAACTAGGCAGTGAAACATCCCAAGCTTATCATCTAGGTGAGGATTACCTTTGCTATTAAATGGGTTTACACATTCTTCAAGGTATTAGTTTTTGTGAATCAAGTGGATAAGAGCAGTGGGATTCAAATAATTTAACAATCGGTTCTCTGCCCTAATGATTTCTTCCCACAACCAGTTCACCAAACTGCTCAGAAAGTTAACAACCAGTTCTTCCGAACTGCTGTGAACTGGCTGAATCCCACCACTGGATAAGAGGCAGGTAAATAAATTTAGAATAGAATTAAAGAGAAGGATTTGGGGTGCCCATTGGTTGTTCTGTGGCTAGGTGAATACCTGGGTGGGAATGAAACAAAATAACTCAGAAAAGGTGATTGGGCCATTTGGAAAGAATGGGAATGGTTTGTTTGTTTCAAATACACTTTTTAAAACTTTGAAAAAGAGTGAATACAAATGTAAACAAAGTGTGGTGGATTAGCTTGCTTTATGAAAAAAGTTTGACAATATGAATGAAGAATAGTGAATAGTGATTCTGAATTCGGAACAGAAAATTTATTTGTAATGTCACAAATATATCTGGGGGGGAAATAAACAAAGAAGGAAAAAAGTAATTGGAAGTAGAATGATTGCAAGAAAAGAAAATATGAATCATGTAGGAATATATGAATCAAAATGAAATGATAGTGAGCATAATAAATAGAAATTAGGTATACTAGAGAGGATGTGAAAGTTACTTTGGAAAGAGTAAAAATAATTATGTTACAACATGCCTCTGAAATGGGTTGACTGCGTAAAAAACCCGGGCTGATCAAATGAAGAAGTAAAGGAACATATGGATGAGAAACATGCATGTAAAAAGATGATACAAAAATTCTAGCATGTAAATTGTTGAGAAGAGAACTGATCATGATTCTGAGAGCAGAATAAAGATGTAATACAGTGGCCCCCAACCTTTTTTGTACCACGGCCCGGTACCGGCATCACAAAATGATCCATGGACCGGTACCGGCATCAGCACACTTGACCAAGGCAAGGCGAGCCGAGCGACCGGCCAGCCAGCCGTCCCCCGCTTCTCCCTGCCACCTTCAACTCCTCCTTTGTACCTTCTCGTGGTCGATGGGCTTTTTGGGCTCTTTCTTAATCTCCTCCTGAGTAATGCGAGACTCCACTGCCATCGGGATGGCTCTTCGTTCGAAGCCACCCCTCCCTCTTCGACGAAACTAAGGAGCGAGGATTCCTTCAGCACCCAAACGCCGCTTTCCATCCAACCAACGACCAACAAGCTCACGCGGAAGCACTTTCTCAAGCGCCGTCGAAACAAGATGGCGGCGCCCAAGCAAAGTAGGCGGCCTGGTACAAAATGATCCACAGACCGGTACCTGTCCGGGGCCCGGTGGTTGGGGACCCCTGATGTAATATACTGTTCTATAATATTCTGGACACACACTATGTGCCCAGAAGGTAAAATAGCTGCAAACGGTGTAATTGAAGAGGGGACAGGCGTTGGAGGAGAGAGAGAATGAATATAGAATGATTTGGGTGGAAATAAAACTTATTTTGGAATTGGATAAATAACTGTAAAGAAGAAGATTAGAATATATAGCGAACTGAATTGGATAAATAACTGTAAAGAAGAAGATTAGAATATATAGCGAACTGAATCTGTGTGCAAAGATGATGGAAAAGACTCAAAGGTTGTAAGAATGTTGGAAAATTGTAAGGCTGCAGTTATAAAAAGTGTAAGTAGAGAAATGTAACAGTTGTTTATGAAGAAGCTGTGGAACTTGTTTAATGTTAAGGTTTAAGGTTATATCCGTGTCTGTGAATTAAAAGAATACTGGTATTGTTCCTCTACCAAAAGAAAAATATGGTAAAACTAAATGCCAAAACTTGACCCAAAGGCTGTGAGAAGTGGCAATCAGCACAATTTGGCATATGCAGTGCACCTGGATTTTTCAGCCTTTTTTCATAAAGGATTATTAGAAATACAGAAGTTTGCATACTATTTTATAAGCTATTAATTGGTCTACAATAATGAAGGTGCAGCCTAATATAATTTCTGGATTTTTTGGCAATATGACTGCTTTTGGTTTCCATGTAATCTGGGAGAAACAATGAACAAGCATACATTGTAGTTCAGTTAAAGATTAAAATGTGTGCAGAACAATTCATCTAGCAAAAAAATTTTTTTAGGTGTTTACAAAGGTACATATGCCTTTGGACTATTAATGGTCCACTCCTAAGATCAGCAGACAATGTAAACTTTTCTTGTATGCATTTGACTTTTGATATGCACCCTGTTAAATTGGACAGCAATCCTAAAAGTGGAAAGGAAAAGACATGTGTCATTTTCCTACAGCTTTAAAGGGAAGGATTGATTAATGGGGTCTCTTCAACTTTACTGAACAATGAGAGCCTTGATTTTGTGCTTTTTCAAAGAAAAAAAAAAAAGAATTACGTACTAAGAGCTCCAGCTGTTTTTTTCACTTATAGTCAAAAAGTCCATAATAAAAAGTATGCCGCCTTAGAAAATGTTTGACTGTGGGAAAAGAGCAGATAGCGCTATGCATTTATTTCCATATACAGCATTGGCTGGAAGAATTCCATGCATACACAATGAGTCAGAGAACGAACAAAAAGAATGCACAATAAGATACTGGATAACTAATTAATTTTCCCAAGAATGTCAAGATTAGTGCTTGGGATACCCTACTAGTTATGGTTGACCATCAGTCAGTGTTTGAGTGCTAAACGCAGTAAGACTGAATTATGATTTAGAATTTACACACATTTGTATATGATAAAATCTTGGCTGCCTCTTTTAAGGAATGAGCAGTTAGCAACAGAATTAAATGCCACAAAACTTCAAAGGGAAACCAATGTGTTTCCTCTTCCTGTCACCCCCCTCCCCTTTTCCTGCATATGGCCAATTTTTAGTCATATGATGTATGTATCGCAAAAGTATGAAGTTGCTTCCTGCATTGTATTTTCAGTATTCTTGTTCATCTTAGCTTTAGCAGCTGATCTTTGCACCAGTAATTGTACATTTGTGTATATTTCAGAGTAATGACTCTTTACTAAAGGACCTTTACAAGCAAGATCTCTACTGGGGAAAAAAAAAGAACTGATCCAATTTACCATATAATGGGCACCTCGAACGAAGAAATGGTCTCCACGGAACAAAACCTGAACCCACTCTGCTTTGAATGTGGCCAGCAGCATTGGACAAGAGAGAACCACTTGTACAATTATCAAAATGAGGTGGACGATGATTTGGTTTGCCATATTTGCCTTCAACCCTTGCTACAGCCATTAGACACGCCTTGTGGTCACACATTCTGCTATAAGTGCCTACGAAACTTTTTGCAAGAGAAGGACTTCTGTCCCTTAGACCGCAAAAGGCTGCATTTTAAACTGTGCAAAAAATCTAGCATCCTTGTTCACAAACTGCTTGACAAGCTCTTGGTGCTGTGTCCCTTTTCTTCAGTATGCGAAGAGGTAATGCAGAGATGTGATCTGGAAGCACACCTGAAAAACAGGTAAATAGTGAGACGATGGGCCTAATTGACTTTATTATTATAATTATCCTCTATGTTGCCTGCCTGCCTGCCTTCATATATTTTGTTTCTTTCCCATTCTATCTCCTTTTGGAATGTTATTTAAAAGGTAGCAACAGATCAGCCTTGTGCTTCTTAATAAAACAAAGTGAAAGGAGAAAGAAACTATCTCTGGGACTGTTGATATTTTACAACCCTATGTATGCATTCTGTTTGGGTAAAAAATCATGTGATAAATAAGACTCTTTCTCCCTTCTGATTTTCTGAAATGTAGACACAATTGCAAAACTACATTAGAGAAAAGATTCTCTAACGTAGAATTGTCCTTTCAAAATGTGGGCAGCAGGGAGAATAATTGAGCTAGACTACTTGGATTTGCGCTCCTATTAAACAACCAATGGAGCACATCAATTAATTAAATCACTCTCAATTTTCTTTTTCTTTTGACCCTTTCCTGTCAAAAATAAATAAAATCTTACTTTTCTAGAGTAAAAATCAGTGATCGTTATCATACTCTGGATTGCAAAATAACAAATAGAAGGTGTTATCAAAGCTATGCACCTGAGGATGCCCACACAAAGAGAGATCTCTACTCTACAAGCTGTTTGTAGGTCATGAAAAGAATTCCCATGGGGCCCAAGGGATGATTAAAGACAATGTGAAATATGGAAAAGGCATTTGGGAGATCAGGAAAAATTGAATAATTGCTAGTAGCTGCTTGCAGCTACTACTACTACAGTGTACCATCTACCTAATCAAACTGCTATCCAGTATTAATTGTCTTCTTCCTAGAAAACTTTGTTTCCTAACTTTTTGCTCTTCGTTGCCTCCCAGTTCAACTTAGTACATAATTGTGGCAGAAAAAAATGGAGGAACTGATGCTGTGCTTGAAAGTTTGAATTCTCCAAAGAAAGGCAGAGTTATAAATATAACAGATAAAACAGGTAGACATTCTGCTTCACAAGTTAGTCGAGTATCGACTGTGACTTTAACATCTTTACTTCTGGATGAGGTGCAGTACCCCAGACAGACCTGGTCCACAACTTGGGGTTCTCATGACCCCCTGCTCAAAAAGCAGCTGGCAGTGACAGCCTTTGCACAACTTCAAGTTGCAGCATTTCCTGGGTCAGGACTTCCTGATCCTCCCAAGTCACTCAAATCCTAATCATTTCAGATCCGGATTATTGCAATGCACTCTACCTTTGAAAAACATTTGGAAGCAATAGCTGGCACAGAATGCAGCAGCGCAAGCAATTCTTAGTGCTCCTAAACTGGCCCATGTTATACATACCATTGCTTTGCAAGCTGCACTGATTGCTGGTCTGCTTCCAGGTGCAATTCAAGTTTTTGGCATCACCTTTAAAGCCCTGTGTGGCATGACACCAATCCAGTGGTGGGATTCAATTTTTTTTTTTTTACTACTGGTTCTGTGGGAGTGGCTTGCTGGACATGGCTTGGTGGACATGGCAGGGGAAGGATACTGTAAAATCTCCATTCCCTCTGCACTCCTGGGGGAAAGTCACTGCTAAATCCCCATTCACTCCCCACCCCGCTAATTCTAATAAATGATAAATCGATTATATGATTCCAGCCTTGAGGAACAATCCCCAACTAAGGGATTGAGGAGGGGTTTGGACTAGAAGACCTCCAAGGTCCCTTCCAACTCTGTTATTCTGTTCTGTTCTGATTGATAGCCCATTGGAGGTCCCCACTGAACACTGATGGAGTTTAATGATGTGATGTATTAAGATCACAGATATTCATAGAGTGAAACCTTTGGGTGTCAAGACAGCCAACCGTATCCACAGAAAAGTGCAATTGTTGTTTGCTACCCGTCTCACCAATTCAACTTTGGGCAGCTAAAGGAATTTCAGCACAATATAAGTACAATGTATATTAAATAAATAAATACTGTTCCAAAGATTCCCAAGCACATCATTCACTAACAGCATAGACTTGATTCCTCTCCTGACCCCTGTGCCTGGAAAAACACTCCGGTCTTAAAGGTAAGCAGAGTCGGGACCAGCTGAACCTCAGGTGGTATGGTGTTTCAGAGGGCAGGTGCAGCTAGAGGAAAGGCATGGTTTTTGGTCCTTTAAATCCCTTAATGCATCATAAAGTCTGGACTAAGTCCTCTCCTGACCAACCTAAATGAGACGGGTAGAAGTTATGCTGAAATAGTGACATGTGCATTATGATGTCGTTGAACAAATGCCACCATTATGTGCTTTTGTTCTGACATCTGATGCAAAATATAGGTGTGGGCATTTGTGTGATGATGCCACAAATGTCGTTTTGCTCTGGTTGCGGGCAGCTATGAAGTCAGCTAAGTATGTTTTGATTGCTTTCAAGCTTCATTTCTTGGGAGTATGAGGCAGAAGATTTCTTCTTTTGTTATATGTGTTAGTTCCCTCACTTACAGAACATGAAAATAAAACAAAGTCTGCAGCTGGTTGGAGTAGTCAAAAACATGTACATATAATCCTCTCCCCTCCCCTCCCCAGCCCTCCCCTCCCCTATTCTATGCCTGCTGTACCGGAATTCCTATGAGGGTTACTTCCTTTTCTGAACCTAAGACAAAGATCATTGTTCTAAAGTTTGTAGACATTTTTCTTTTCTTTAAAAAAAACAACACCACAAGTCATGGCAGTAAGAAAGAGTGCTGAAAGTCCCAATCATACTTAATAATAAATATTGGTGGACCACCCACAATCATTTCATATAGGAATCACCAAAGAAGAGGATAGTTGTAGCTCAGGGTTGAACGGTGGAGTCCTTGTGCTCTCTTGAGCTTCGTTGTTTAAAGAGATTTCGTTACCCAACTAGGTAACATCATCTGTGTGACTGAATGAGATATATAGTAGCTTGTCCTGCCAGTTTTGGGTGTGGCTTTCTCCTTGACAGTTGTTTTCTGTTTTTAACAGTAACGGAGAGCAAATCCTACACTCACCCACACTGATGATACTACCTAGTTGGGCAATGAAATCTCTGTAAACAAACCACAAAGCTTAGAGAGCACCAAGCACTCAACAGAAGTTCCAGAGTCTGAACGAAATGTATGTGTGAAGAAATTTGGAAGATCTGAATCCAAAGGACATTCGTGGCATTGGCTAGTTCTCTGTACAATATCAATATTGCAGCAACGAACTTTCCTGTTATATCCAGATTTTTGTCTTTTAATTATAGCTCCCATCATTTCCAAGCGACACCATATGGGGACGCTTATATTACATTACTTTACGCAACTAAAGATAGTTGTTGTTTTTTCCAAGCATCTGTTCCCTGTTTTTATGATAATATAGAAGCATTTCTTCTCTAGGTGTGCTGGGGCTTCCAATCGAAGGGCTGCCTTGGAGAGAAGGATGAACAGCAAACTGCAGGCAGCCACTGAAAGTGAAAACGAGAATGCCATGCTAGATCATCTGGACTCCCAGTCACCTGAAGCAGAGCATGCTGGGACCGGGATGGCATCGGTGGAGCAGATCATGACCTCCGCAACGGTTTCAGTGTGGACCGATGAGTCTGGGGTTGATAACCCTGCTTTTGAGGAGAACGTAGGAACGGAGAGTGAGTTTTGTTCTTCTTTTAGTTTTCGGTTTGATCGGTGCACTTTAAATGGTAAACTTTGAGAAATTTCAAAATCAGATTTTCTCCTGCACTGCAACCAAATAACCTGTTTTTATGTATGTATGTATGTACGTAAATGGTAAACTTTGAGAAATTTCAAAATCAGATTTTCTCCTGCACTGCAACCAAATAACCTGTTTTTATGTATGTATGTACGTACGTATGTATGTACGTATGTATGTATGTATTTAACTTACATGCTGCCCATCTCACATAGAGGCAACTTTAGGCAACTTACAATCAATATAAACAAGATAGAACATTACAACTAAAACAGTATTATTTAAACATTTGTTTACAGAAACCTTGAGAATTAATTAGAGCTACACAGAATAAATACTTGTGTTAAAAAATAACCAGAAGGTGTTTTTTTTGTTTTTTTTTAAAAAGTCCTATTTATCTTCAGCTTTCTTGATTGTGACAACCACCAAGCATTCACTTTTGATCCACAAAACTGGGAGGTACAATTTGCTCAGAATCAGGATCTGGAGAGCTCCATGCCCATATTGGCATTTATACCTTTATTTTATAAAATAAAAAGCATTTATGCCAGTGATATGCTGCATATGTACAACATCAGTTTTAATCTATTGTGTTGTTTATACATTTGTATGAAAGGCTCTGATATCACTTTAAGTGAGTGGCCATTACAAATTTAAATTTGTCTGAAGCCAAATCATATGAATTTTCCTTTGGCTTTCACATACATCTTTTTGTGAAACAATTTTCTAAAACTCCATCATTATTATCCCACACAACCTTATGAAATATTCTCCCTTCCCCTGGGAAGTGAGTTTAATTCCATCCTTTATTTCCAAAAGTCCCTAAAGATTTAGCTACATCATTAAGCCTGGGATTCCCAGGGGACTGTTTGAAGTGGCTCCATTATTGCTGTTAACATTTAATCTTTTTGTGCCTAATGGCTTTTTAAAATGTTGTAATTGTGACTCTCTTTTTTTTTTCATGGGCTTGTTGTTTTTGTATCTTTGTTGTATGCTTCCCAGAGTCTTTTTATAAGATGGGCAGCCATATAAATTTGATATACAAATAAACAAACAAACAAATAAATACATAATTGGAGATGTACAAGCTGCTATATGGTATCTGATAATCACTGGCTGACTATATAGCTCTTGCTGATCTGCTTTGGGCTTTAGCAGCCCTGTTAAAAGTCACATTTCAGATGTAAAGATGGGTAAGGCCTGGAAAAAACCTGGAAAAATTGGGACGAAACAGGGTTTTTTTCCACACACACATCCCCCCCCACACACACACACAATTTTTCCAGATTTTTTCCAGCCTTCCAGTCTCTATTCAGGTGTCCCCACATTAGCTACCTACTATCAATTTGAGTTTGGTCAAAAAGTCATGCAGGCTTAGTTTTAATTTGTTTGACTTACGACATATCGGGTGTCTTTTTTTTTTACTTTGTTTTATTTTATTTTATTTTTGTCTAGCAACATATTGCATTGAAAAAAAAAGTATTTATATGTACATATTGACTTCTTTCCCAACTGGGCAGCAATCCATCAGCCATCAAGTTTACCGGAAGGTGAGATCACCACCATTGAAATTCATCGGTCCAATCCTTATATTGAATTGGGAATTAGCATAGTGGGTGGCAATGAAACACCTTTGATCAATATTGTTATTCAAGAGGTTTATCGTGACGGGATCATTGCCAGAGATGGAAGGCTTCTTGCTGGAGATCAAATACTGCAGGTACATATCCGATTATATATTCTTCTCAACTCTGGTGTGTCTAGATTGTGCAGCTCTGTATTAGATGATGAGTAAGCAAGAAAGCTTCATGATTTCCTGGCACATTTTTGGAATTCTCTGTTTGGGATAAAAGTTAATGTAGCAGCTAATGGCCAGAACATGCCACAATTAAAGCAAAGTAAAATACTGTAAGCTTTTTCAGTAGCTATATTCCTGATTTCATGATTTTTATATTCATTTCATATTTTTCAACAAAAAAATAGGGAAATCAGAATGATTGTTTATTCCTTCTTTTCTGAGCGATATGCTTCATATAGAACAGACGGTATAATACAGGGTGTCCAACCTTGGCAACTTTAAGACTTGTGGACTTCAACTCCCAGAATTCCTCAGCCAGCACAGCTGGCTGAGGAATTCTGGGAGTTGAAGTCCACAAGTCTTAAAGTTGCCAAGGTTGGACACCCCTGGTATAATACATTGGAAGAATACAGCAATGTCATTTTTGTTTATAAATCATGTTCGTGTCTTCCTTTTTCATAAAAATTCTAAGAGATTAGGATTAAGATTTTGTGGGTGTCCATGCCTTCTCAAATTAGAATGAGGTCTTGCATTTTATATGAGGAAGAAGGCCGATGGAGGATGGAAAATCTTATTGGAGTTTCAGGAAATCCATTATGGAAGTTTTACAATTACCAGTTCCTCAGGTTGATAACCTATTGGAAGGATCAATTCAAGCCAAGTCTTGCCTCCCCCCACAAATTTCCTGCTGTACTGCTGCTTTTTCCTTCCCCAGAGGCTCTCTCTTGAGCACAACAAGACAGAAGCAATTTTACAGACTGCAAAGAAGGCCATAGAGAATGTCATCCTGAATGTCGCCATTGAACAGAACATTTTCTCCCACCGAACTGAGAGATATTGTGTCAGAGATGGTTGCATCTCTACTGCTTCTCTTGTCCTCTTGCTTCCTTTCAATTTAGCAGGTGATCCTCAGATAGAGGTTTTTTTTAAGGGGACTAGTCAGGATCATGGAAGATAAGACAGTCAGTGGCTGCTGAACTGTAGGCTGCATACTCTAAATACTGGTTGTTGGAAAGCAGCAGTGAAAAGGGGCATCACCCTCCACTCTAGCATTGTGAGCTTCCCAAATATATGATATATATAGTTGGTACCAACAGCAGAGAAGTTGACCAGTTGGCCATTTGTCTCGCTACGATCCATCCAGACTTTCCTTATATTCTTATGCCTAGTGAAGGTTTCAACAAATTTGTTCAAAGATAGCAGTCCTTTTAACAGTTCAAATACGCAAAAAGAATTGATAGCTTGAGAGATGACTAATAGGATGTTTATTATTTCCTAATTAGTTCTATTGAATGTTGTCTAAGGTGCCTGCTTAGAATAGGAAAAGAGTTAGGGTGCTACCAAAGCATCACTTAATTCAAGAGGTGTATCCAAGGTATTTATTCTAGGTTGATGAAAATGCTTGAGTGTGAGAAGTAGCACAAAAATACAACATTGGAAAAGAGATTGGATTCCGCTTTCTGCTTGCTGAGCTTACCTTAGGCTGCATAAAATCATTCCAATACCATCCCTGAAGTCAGTATTTGTGCATAGGTTTAGCCTAATATCGCCAATCAAAGCTGAAGACGAGCTACAGTGACAAAATAAGGCAAGAAAGAATTCTAAAGTTGCTTTCTAAAATCACTTGGACTTCCTGAATAGATCCTCTTTCTATATTTATTGTGTCTCTTAAATTCCCTTTATGTTATGTTATGTTATGCAACTATTACCAATATCATTGAACTATCATTATTTTGCTTTGGTAAACTCTGTTCCTTCATTTCCCTTTAAAGTTTAAATAAAAGCTCATAAATATGCAATTGAGAAGGATTTTGCCAAATTTCCCCCAAATTTCAGTTCTCTGAGAATATATGTTCTCTACTGGCAGGAAAAGTGAGAAATGGAGACATGTCACAAAGTTTAATTAACATGCTTTGGGAATACTGAAGCACATTGTGAATTAAAAGAGAGAAAAATAGATTAAAAGAGAAAGAAGTAGAATGTATTTTTTACGCCTTTACTAATACTCAAGAATGTGGCAAATAGCTATTTCACACAGAATGTGAAAAGGAAACAGTTGTTTGAGTCTCAATGATTATTCTAATCTAGTCAACACATCTAGTCAACACATTTAGTGGTTTAGATTTTGGATTGGTCTTTTTCATCCTATTAAGTGATACTACAGCTTCTTTTCTTCTAATGTTTCAGGCTCTTTCCTTCAGGGTTCTTCTTTATTTTCCTTCCTCATCATGTGGCACTAGCTCCCCTCAATCTAATGTAACTGGGGAAATGTAGTACAATACCTGTGGAAGGCACCGAGTTGAGGAAAGCTGATAAGGATAGGATAAATTCATTATACAGAGTGTACTATTAGCATTCCTGGCTATCAGTAATGGTGAAAACAGACTAATATAGGTAAATATGTAGATCTTTTCAAAAGATCTACCTAGCTGCAAAAGAAAAAAAATGTTCCCCAAAGGTTGTTCTTGAAATTGCCAAGAATATTTGTGAAAAACGTTCAGTACATTTGGCTTCATTCTTACAAAGTGCGAATTCTGTATATTAATAGCTCACTCATTCCCTGAATGCTTAACCTTATGCTCCCAGAACAGCAGCTTTCATGCAGAAAAGATGGTGGGAAAACTTCCAGAAATGCAAAATCCTTGACCTAAATGTAGTCATGCTGATTATTGCAGGAACAGACAGAGAAACTGGGAAATGGGAGCCAAAAATGGTATAGAAATAAATGGCATGTCCTGGAAACAGATGCCCGTCTGGAACATTGAATAGGGCATATTGTCACAAAGTCCAACGTTTCTTTTCTGCTTCTTTTCTTTCAGGTGAATAACTTTGACATCAGTAACGTGTCTCACAACCATGCCAGGGCCATCCTTTCTCAGCCCTGTACATCACTGCATCTCACTGTCCTCCGAGAGAGACGATTCGTAAGCCGAACACACAATCATAGTGATAGCCCTCCCCAGAGAGAGGATAGCTTCCATCTGACCTTACACAAGCGAGACTCCAGTGAACAGCTTGGCATTAAGCTGGTGCGCAGAACAGATGAGCCAGGAGTATTTATTCTTGACCTGCTGGAAGGGGGGTTGGCTGCTCAGGATGGCCGGCTCTGTAGCAACGACAAGGTGTTGGCTATCAATGGGCATGACCTGAAGCACGGCACACCTGAACTGGCTGCTCATATTATCCAGGTAAAATCCGGTAGCTGGGGATTCACTCTCTTTTGTGTACTGTGATTTGCCCAAGCTGGACCGGGGTGGTTGGGAATGATGGGGTTTCTTGCCTTAATACACCTGCCAGTTGCCAGATTAAAGAAGGCTGGCCTTCTAAAAATCAAGGATGTTGATGCCCAGTGGTGGGATTTAAAACATTTTACCACCGGTTCAGTGGGTGTGGCTTGGTGGGCGCACTTGGCGCGCATGCACACACTTGTTTGTGCGTGTGTACCAAACATGCACTTTGCGCAGGCACAGAGGCGTTCCAACTCACCTCCTGCAAGCCTGCACTTTCCCGGTCACTTCAGCAGCTGCCGCACGGCATTCTGCTGTGCCACACAAAGCAGCTGCGCTTCAAAAGCACAGGATAAAGGTGAGTATGGGAGCCCGGGCGGGCAGGTGGGCCCAACAACAGAGTGGCAGCGAGAATTGGTTTGGTCTTCGCTGCTCATTGCCGCTACTGGCTCAGCAGAACTGGGCTGAACTGGTAGAATACCACCACTGTTGATGCCCCAGATTGCATTCAAACAAAACCTTAGTAACAAACACATAAATTGGTAAACATTGTATACGGGAATGATTAGTAGAGACACCTGCAATAATAAATAGGGTTGTGTAGCATTGCAGATTCAGAGGAGGAAAGGTGAGTCAGAAGGCATATGGCATGTAGCACCTGCCGGCAACTCCTTAAAGTTGTGTTTTCCTGGGATTGTGCCCAAGAAAAGAGCTGGTTTTTGTTTTGTTTTGAAACCAAAGCACTGCACAACTCTATTGATTATATAGCATTGTTTTTTCAAACCTTTCTCCCTTTTTCCCTCCCCACACAAGCTGGTTTCCATGGTAAAGTTGGAAAGCTATCTGTAGATCTCTTGAGTCATGAAACAGTATCCTGGGATGCCCTTGGCTTGTTCTGCACAGCCATTGGGGTTTAGATTCCGTGGACTAGAAAACTTGATAAGTTTTTCCTTTTCTCCCTTAATAATTCAATTTCTGAGATAGCAACCAGCAACCAGATAGTGAAATCAGGTGCTGGCAAACTGATTGAACTAGTCCTCTGTCATGCCAGAATATGGATTGTGTTATTATGTGGAGAAAATAGAGTCTGACCAGTATTAGGTCCTCAGAAAAAGTGTTGATTTCCTTCATACATACAATATAGTCTTCATGGCTGGTTCATGAATAGAAAATCAGGTAGTCCTCAACTTAAGACCATAGTAAACCCCAGAATTTATTTTGTCAATCATGATGTTATAAATTGAGGCACCCACATGACTGGACACAATTTTGCATCTTTTTCTGGAGCAATTGTTAAGTGAATGCTACAGTCGTTTAGTGAATCAATGTATTTTTATGTGATTTATTTTTTTTGCTGGAAACCAAATAAAAACTCCAGAACCAGCAAAAAAACATTGTGAGTCATAGTCCCATGACTGAGGAATGCTGAACTGGCAATAAAAGTGAGCTGGTTGCCAAGCACTGAAATAAGTCATGTGACCATGGTGTGTGAGGGTGTGAAATTGCAACGAAATGGCAAAACTGGCTCCTAAGTGGCTTTTAGTGGGTTTGTTGTAACTTGAAACAGTCACTAAGCGAAGACTGCCTGTATTTTGACTATTCTTTGCTCTCAGAGCTAGCCAGTGTTTATGCCCCAATCCTCCTCCATTCATGTTTCATGTGAATTTGCAGGCCAGTGGCGAGAGGGTGAACTTAACCATTTCCAGGCCTACCAAGTCCCAAATTGTAAGCATTCTGAGAGATGGAGGAACCCATCTTACCAGTCATCTTCAATCCTATCAGCTATATCACAGCAACAGGCCAAGCCCACATAAGGTAAGTTTGGGAACGGACAAGATATTATTTAAATGTATATTCTAATAAAAATCTACCTCTGTGTTTCCTAAACAAATAAATGAATTGAAATGCATTCAGTGCATTTCAGTGTTCGTATCTTTACAGAATTTTTAATACAGTTTTCCAGTAAACTAGGTATTGAAATCCATACGGGAGGAAATATCCACATAAAATTTAGTGTATTAATAAAAAATAATATATAAAAATAATGTATTAGGGAACTGGGTGTTTTTTAAATGCACTTATTAAGCAAACCAACATATAAAATAGGTATATTGAAGGAAAATGCATATTAAGATGTGAAAAACTTTTTATGTATATTCCTTTTAAGAAATTGCAAACTAAAATGGAATGAACCCAGAATTGGGAAATTAAGAAAAAAAAAACAGAAAAAAAAACAGGAGTTACCCCTTACCTCTACAATGTTGATTGCTGAAAGAATGACATGGTCCATACATTTTTGTTAAGGTTAAACATATTGTATGATTAGATGCCTAGGAAGTTGGAAAAATGCACCCTCTACTGGATAGCATAGCTATTCCCACAGGCATCTGTTAATTTTTATAATTAAAAATATTGGGCAGGCACTTAAAATACCCCAGCAGAATAGATAGGAATGTGCCACCTCTCACTATACAATTTCTCAACTTGAAACGTACATTCAGAGCCAAAAGTACCATTTCCAAATGCACACATATCCCCCCCTCCAAATTGTATTGTATATTGTATTGTTATACAATCCACACAGCAAAAAAAAAAAAGAATTTTAGATCAGAGAGGTTGATTGGGGAGAGCACCAATATTTTGTATTTGTAAGAAGGTTTGTGGAGGAGCACTTAAGTTCCTGAATCTTTGAGGGGAGGGAATGACAGTGTCTTAATTTAAATAACTATATGAGTCTTTTTAAATGAAACATCTTGTCAGTATCACTGTGACAGTAATTCATTTGCAAAATGTTTTTTAAGAAAATCCACGTGCATTGATATACTTAATTTTCTGTAATAACAGTTGTGTTGTGAACCACTCTAATATATGCCGTTCTAAAAACTATTATCCTTAATGCGTTCCGTTAGGTATGAAATCTTCTGTGAAATATATTTCAAAATGCAGTCTCCCACAGTGCATGTTTTTTGCAAGCATATTTCAATATTTAAAAATTGTTGAGCTACAGTTAATGGGTGCTGGCAAAATTTACATGACTATTTGTTCTCCATCAGGATCTGCATGTGCAGATCATTTGGCTTCCCTCCTTCAGGCTTAACCTAAATTAAATGTGTGCCTAAACTCTCGTTTGTTGTTGTTGTTGTTGTTTTTGTAGGACCTCTCACAATGTGTGACCTGCCAAGAGAAGCATATCACAGTGAAGAAGGAGCCACACGAGTCCCTTGGCATGACAGTAGCAGGAGGTCGAGGCAGCAAAAGTGGGGAATTGCCAATATTTGTTACAAGTGTACAACCTCATGGCTGTTTGGCAAGAGATGGCAGGATCAAAAGAGGTAAAAGCAGAAGGCAATATTGAGCCAGTCGGATGGATGGATGGATGGATGGATGGATGGATGGATGGGAGGGAGGGAGGGAGGACGGAAGGAAGGAAGGAGGACGAAGGAAGGAAGGAAGGAAGGGAAGGAAGGAAGGAAGGAAGAAGAAAGAAAGAAAGAAGAAAGAAAGAAAGAAAGAAAGAAAGAAAGAAAGAGAAAGAAAGAAAGAAAGAAAGAAAGAAAGAAAGAAAGAAAGAAAGAAAGAAAGAAAGAAAGAAGAAAGAAAGAAAGAAAGAAAGAAAAGAAAGAAAGAAAGAAAGAAAGAAAGAAAGAAAGAAAGAAAGAAAGAAAGAAAGAAAGACTGCCTCTTTTAGCATATGAGGCTGATTGGAAAATGCTGGCATTGCAGCGCAGAAATAACAGACATTATAGTTCTGTCAAGCGTGATGCAAAGCTGCCATATGTCCTCTGCATCTGTACATACGTGACATCCTGTTCTTAGATAAAGCACAGAAAATAGCAACTTGGTGGTATGCATTTGCAATTGAACATCCCCTCAACAGGATCTCTTGTTGGTTTTTGCCCAGGTGACGTGTTGATGAATATTAATGGCATTGATCTGACCAATCTGAGTCACAGCGAAGCTGTGGCTATGCTCAAAGCCAGTGCTGCTTCCTCGGTCGTTGCTCTAAAGGCTCTAGAGGTCCAGATTGCAGAAGAGCAGCCCCAGGCAAATGATGAGCAGCCGAGCACCATCAGTGAGAATGAATATGATGCTAGCTGGTCGCCATCTTGGGTCATGTGGTTAGGACTTCCAAGGTATGAGTAATTTCTTCTTCTTCTTCTCTGTAGCGTCTGCATTTTTTTTTTCTGAGCAGGGTTAAAGAATCATGCTGTTTTCTGTATTCAACCTCAGTTCTTTGCAAGTCCTGTGCATGCCATTCTCTTACAGTATAATGTGTTAAAAATAGAAGACATCATTGTAATTTTTAATAAGGTTTCTATAAATATACATGATTAGTAGAGCAATACCTTTTTTTTTTTTTAGAATTTCTTTCAGAATATCAGGATCAGCCTATAGTTTCTTGTGAAAGCCCAAACCAACAAAACAAAGAAGCAGGCTGTTCTGACCAAGGCTTCCGAGACTGTAATTAAGCACACGCTTAGTGCAAACAACTCTTTTTTTATTTCAACACTGAGAATTATGTTCATTCCCAGCCTGTAATGAGTCTCAAACAGTCCCTCGAGATAAGCACCCACCTTTATCTCCTTTGAATTGCTGCCAACAACTGAAGCGCCAAATTAACTGTAAAAAACCAACCGAAGTACAAAGTCCACACAGAGCTTCAAGGTTTAATCTGAAAAGAGCGAACGACTTTGCTTCCTACAAAGATTTCTTCACCTTTGCCTGTCCTTTATACCTTATGGGAGGGGCAATCACCTCCAAGCCCTACTCCCGAGTCCCCCCCCCTTTAGTCTCAGCTGCTCTTGCCTTCTAGCAGCTCTGCGCACATGCACACTGGGAACAGGCTCCCCTCGTTCCTCTGCCTCGCTGCTGCCAGACTCTGGAGGTTCCAGAGTCAGCACCCCACAGCACACCATCCCAGATAGATGGTCCTGGCCCCATCTCTGCATCGGATGCAGGACCCTCGTCCGAATCCTCCCCAGGCTCCTGAACTGGTTCCCGTTCTTCCCCACTGTCCAATTCCGATGCCGTCTGCACAGGCTGCCGGCGAACCACAACACAGGCCCTGTTTAGTAAAAAGGAGTCCATTTTCAAAAGGAGCTATAAAAGTGATTTGTCATATATTTATTATTTGCTATTTTATGTTTAAAATGTATCTGCCCCTTTCAAAACCTCAAGTTACTTTTCCCAAGAGTTTCCCAAAATTAGTTATTTTCCACGCATCAGCATTCTTGATCTCATAGAATATGGATCCAGGTTTGGGTATGAAGTCAGTTGACTTTATGTTTTGCCTGGATATTTAAAAGGTGTGCCACGCTTCAGGGAAAGAAGAGATTTTGTTTAGAAAGACATCTTACCGAACGATTACTGTTTGAATTATTAAAAATCATTAATTCGTTGTATGCAGGCAAGCCTGAAAGAGTTAATATTATTTGTTAGCGGGCTAACAGATTTGCTTAATAGATTTTACAACTCCTTGCCCTTTTCCCCCCACAGCTGCCTACATAGTTACCATGACGTTGTGTTGAGAAGGAGCAATCTAGCCAGCTGGGGATTTAGCATTGTTGGTGGCTACGAGGAAAATCACACAAACCAGCATTTCTTCATTAAAACAATTGTTATAGGAACACCAGCATATTTTGATGGAAGACTCAAGTAAGGCTTTCTTTTGGGGTTTTTTTTTATCTGTGATTTTAACAAGAGAAGGATAAGTCACCAGAGCTCACAGTTGATACTTCAGATTCGTTCTCAAGTCCAGCATTTCTTAATCTTGGTAGCGTTAAGATGTATAGACTCCAACTTCCCAAATCCTGGGCGTTGAAGTCCACACATCTTATGTTATGGTGGACTTTTAAAAAGCAAACAAATGATCCATCCTCAAAGTTATGGCTACCTCCCCCTCTTGCAGTCGCATGATCACAGCTGGGTGGTTGGCAAGCTGCTCCTATTTACAACCAGTTGTGTGTTCCATGGCCATGTGATCATGATTTGGGACCCTTTTTTTTTTGCTGATTTTCAGTAGAAAAGGAAGGACATAAGTTGTCTACCTAGTTGAGTTCCTCAATAGTTTTTTTTTTTTTTTTAGAAGGGAATGAACCAGTTCCTTCTTCAAAATTGGCAGGACCATGCCTTCATTCCCATCACCAGATCCTAACTCCATGTCATCTCCTGGGGATGTTTGGGTAACCAGGAGGGGCAGGGATCCAAGCTTATAATCTAAGAATCCTATACACTTGCTGTGAACTAACAGGATCAAATTCCTCCCAGATAACCAAGCCAGACTGAGGCTCATAACCTTCATGGCACATGCCTCAAGGCTAGAGTCCAACATTTAGCAGATACTTTAACTCAGAGGTCTCCAACCTTGGCAACTTTAAGACTTGTGGACTTCAACTCCCAGAATTCTCCAGCCAGCTGAGTTTAACTGACAGATACCTAGTATATTCCTCATAGCAGCCTTGCCTGGTGAACTTCTGACTGCAGCTTCCTCAGGAGGATCTGGATCATTTTTCCAATTTGATATCCTTCAGGTGATCTATCACAAACCAAGAATCCATTACCCACCAAATCAACCCACATTCCTCTTTTTTCACAATTTTAAATGCTAAGCTGATTTTTTTCAGTTTTCTGCCTTTCCAGATATTTTCCACAGCTATGCTATTTAGTGACTTCACTGTAAATTGTTCCATTAACTGAAGTGTTCTCAATTACTCAGTCAATCAAGTTAAACATTCAAAATCATTTGAATTCAATTGTTACTTTTTAAAAATCTGAATTACCAGCATCATCTTCAAAGAGGCATGCTCTTCTGCAGTAGAGACAGTGAGAGATTGTACTTGCTGTAAGATGTATATTTAATGTAAACAAAATACCTTCTTCTTTGGAACAATTATTTTTTGCATGTATACATCAGCCAGTTAACATTACCTTTGCAACGAGAATTGTGTCAAATTTAGTTTTCCATCATACCTAAACAGAGGTATCTAAGAATTGATCATGCAAACTCAGGTCATTTCCTGCAGTATGTGGGATTGTGTAATTTAGTAATCCTCATTGTTTCTCTCCTTAGATGTGGTGATATGATTGTTGCTGTCAATGGACTTTCAACCATGGGTATGAGCCATTCAGCGCTGGTTCCTATGTTAAAGGAACAGAGAAATAAAGTAACCTTGACTGTTATCTGCTGGCCAGGAAGTCTTGTATAACATGCAAAGAACATATACATTGGTTGAAGCAGCTTTTTTTTTTAATAGCTGGCTCGACTTTTTCAGGCAAAGCTGTGTTTTTTCCCCTTTTCTACTAATGCAGCTGGTAATAAGCTGGGCCAAAAAATTGCTACCTTCAAATCTGACAAATGTGTCTGAAGAGCGGGGTGCGTGGGGAAGGAAGATTTTTAACTGTACTGTGGTGTTCTTCTCATCCTAAAGAAGCCATTCCTATCAAGTTTTCTTTATTATTATTTTATTTTCCATCATTATGTCATTGCAGTATCCATGTTCATATACTTCAGTTTCTTGGTTGGCTTAAGGAGATCAGCCTATTCCAACTATTGTAGTGAGAACAGGATTGCACCTAGTTTGGGTGCCAACATGCTGGCATGTTAGCTACCTGCTAGGCTGATCTCCGCATTGTTAAATACAGGTGCAAATGTATAACCTGAAGACAGCAGGTTAACAACAAGGGACATGTAAGGCCTTCTACATAAGTGATGGTTATTCTGTAAGGTGTTTCCTATTGCTCACGGAAGGCACACCTGGAACCCTCCGTTTCAATTGTTAAAATGTGTTGCTGCGTTAACATTTAGTAGATTAACTTCGACATATTTTTTCCTACATTTCAGTATTCTTCTGTTTAAATGAGCCTGAGCCATTGTTTGTGCTATGACTGCCACATAGAAGCTGCAGGAAGTAACTCCATGTAGCACATGCTCCATATAATAGTCTTAACCCATAAGAAGGCCCACTGTCCCAAGGTTACAATTGGTTTTCTATCATCACATGCATTGGATGGCAGGGAGTGGTGGAAAGAAAGAAAATGGTTGTCAGCCTTTGTCCGAAAAAAGTATTTATGGCATCATAATTATAATATACCAATTTGTCCCTGGCTACATGTAATCAGCAAGCCCATGTTTCATGTGAAGCATGACAGCAGCTTGTAAGAACCTCTGGTAGCATAAATAGTTGCCCCAAGGCTGAAACTGCATCAGTATTATTATCTAAGGCATGCACTGATGCATGATCAACCTATGAAAGCAGAATTGGATGCAGAGCAGTGCTTTGCTTATAGGCAGGTATCTTTTGTGACAATTCCAAATCCTGTAATCTGAATAAATTATGAGAACTTGCCATTATGTCTGCATTTTCTGTTTTGCATAATTTATTCCTCCATTAAGTCTTCATTGTGTATTTTGCATTATCATTGGACAAGGCATGGGGTACAATGGAGCTTCTTGCCACAGGAAGCTTGGCTCACCCATTCACTGACTTTCAAGATTCATAAAATAATAGGGCAGGAAGGGACCTTGGTCTTCTAGGCTAACTATAATGAATAACCAGCCATTGTTCTAGAGATGGAACCCTCACAACTCCAGAATGCCACTGCTTAATAGCTGTTATCGTCAGGATATTCTTCCTAATTTTAAATGTGGATCTCTCTTTGTGAAGCTTCCACCTTTTAGTTCTTGTCCTATCTTCTGACACTATGAAGAATAAATGTACATCCTCTTCCCTATGTTAGCCCTTCTGGCATTGTAAAGTTTTATGTCTCCCCTTAGCCGTAACTTCTTTAGGGTAAACATCCCCTGTCCTTTTAATTGTTCTTGATGGGATTTAATTGCCAAACCCCTCATCATCTCTTGTTCTTCTCTGCCTTCTTTCCAATTCCTGTACTGTGGCAGCCAATCCCAGATATATTATTTTAGTTGTAATCTGAGCAGGCCGGTGCATGGTAGAATTGTCGTTCCCCACAATCTCAGGATTATACCTCTGTTAACGCAGCCTAAGGTGGCATTGGCTTTTGGGGCAGTTGCAATACATTGTTGGCTCTTACTTAAGCTGTGATCTACCAGGACACCCAGATCCTTCTCGCCAATACTACTTTCAAAACAAATACCACCAGTATTGTACTTGTGCATCTGGTTTCTTTCCACCTTAATTGCAGAACCTTACATTTCTGACCATTGAACTGAATTTCATTGAAAGGGCTCAATATGCAAATCAATCAATATCCTTTGAGCTGGTCTTCTAATGTATTACCAATCTCTCCTCTCAGCTTTGTGTCATCTGCAAATCTGCTTAGCATCCGTTCTATAGCTTGCATAAATCATTTATAACAATGCTGAAGAATGCTGGGTCCAATATAGAATTCTGAAGTATCCGCTCCTCTTGATCTACTAAAAATCATGAATTGGTTACTATTGTTCAACCAACAGAGAATCCATCTGCTAATACGACCAGCCATTCCAGAACAGTTTATGTAAAAGAAAGCTATGGTCAATTTTATTAGACTAGGCAGCATATTTCTTCAACCATAAGGTCCAGATTTTTTTTAAAGTGAAAGATTGGAATGATAAGTGAAAGTGGAGGTACAAAGTATACAATGACCCTTCATGAAGTGTACACAATTGTTAGAGTAGATACAATATAAATTCTTTCAAAAGAGTGATGCTTTAATGAAAATCTGCCACTTCTATATATAACTTTATTTGCCTATTACAGTTCTTGGTCATCTAGGCCCTGCCAGTTCTCTCTTTCACTAAGGAGATTTTAGATTTAAGAAATCTAGCAAATTAAGTTGTGTGTGATTTAGTCCCTTTCAAAGGAGCAAAAAATTATGTGTGTCTCAATATTCCTAATCCCTACAAAATTTATTTGAATTTCTTTCCATCCTGACTATGTTCACTGAGTAGGACCAAAGCCTACTTAAAAAAAAAAAGAACTGCAATAATTGGATTGGTTTTTTTAAATATTTCATGTGTAAAGGGGGTTGTACCCTTCAATAAAATGTAATGTTGGTATGATAACAGTGCTGGCAACAGTAACAAAAATTAATTGGGGGTGACATTAGTTTAATCTGCAATATTAATATGCATTGATAATTGCTGTCCAAAGTGAATGTTTTGCTATGTAACAAAATGTTTTTCTAAAAACCATTTTTACATTTTATACTGCAGCTAACTGTAGCTTTCTTGTGTGTCTTATATGCAAAAGCTGAGAAATAATTTAGAAAAGGGAAAAAACTATTACTAGGAGTGCTATGTTATAATTTCAGGAAGTCTAATGGGGAGAAGGAACCCAACACCCATAACTGGGAGAAAGAATGGTATTTTCCCTCGTTATTTTGTCTCCTGATAAAAGCCCAGATGCCTTTACCTAAAATGCTGAAACAACCTACATTGTTTATGGAGTCGTTTCCTTAATTATTTATCTTCTCTGAGCTGAGGACAGCTAGTTTGTTTTATACACAGATTCACACTTACATTCTAAGACAAACTTTTATCAGAGGTAGATCACAGTTGGACAATATGGACATCCTTTTGTAAAGCACTCAGCGTTGGCTTTCAAATGAATCCAGATTTCCTCTGCAAAAGTTATTTGGCCTACTTGAAAGTAGTCTAATTCATAATGGTTAAGTACGTTTAGAATGATCTGTGTATTATAATGCTAGTATTACTTATCTGAGAATGTATTTTACCCTTACATCTATCTAATATGGGCATGCATTTTTCCTGCCTCCCTTCACTCCCATGTTTGAAATATTCTAATATGGAATAATATGGCATGTCTTTTTGAGCTCTTTGCTCTAAAGAAAGCGGTAAGACTTTGATTTAAAAAAACAACAACCAACACAACGAATATTTTATTTCTGTCCTGTGCAATGCAAAATCTTTTGCTTTCACATTGTAGATCCATACAGTATTACCGGGTTTAATAATATCCATCAAGGATAGGGATTTATTCAGCCCAGTCAAAACTGCAGTGAAAATTCCCATTTGTACACAGACCAAAGTCCAAAGAACTTCCTGGGGTTGCATAAGGACTATTGTATCTCCATGATTTTTTTTCTAACTGTCTCTGATGCTATATTGCATGTTGCTTTTGGAATTCTCTGTTTCAAAAGCAGTTGATGTGATGCATAAGGAGGAGGTACTACCTTGCAAAACTTTTCACGTTCTAGTTCTAGTTATTGCTACTATGTATGTAGCCTGCCATATTTGCTGTAATAAAATGGTCCACCTTCGTAAAGAATCCCATTGTGGAATCCCTTGAAGGTGGGGATACATTTTGGGACCCAGCAGCCACAGAAATCAGGATTAGGACGAGAGAAATATGGCTGTGGATAAGAGGATATCACTGTAAAAAAAGCGAGCTGGCATGATGAGGTCAGTGTTGTACCACCATTATGGACACATTGAAGATGAAAAGATTGAGGGCTAAGCCTTAATGTTTGTACAATAATAAGCAAGAACAAGTTAACTGTTTTCCCTTCCTTGAGTGAATGATGGGGTATAACTTTTCAGTTTTAACTTTGTAAACAAAGCACTGCATTTTATTGCAAGTTACCCTAAAGCAGGGGTGTCCAACCTTGGCAACTTTAAGACTTGTGGACTTCAACTCCCAGAATTCCTCAGCCAGCAAAGCCCTAAAGGCTAATGAGGAACATGGTTGTCCTATTTTCAGCACATGCCATTTGAAATTAGGCCATTGCACTGAATGCTCAGGCAAAACCATCATCTCATGTAGTGGCAAAAAGTACCATAGACTTTGTGCTAGGATTTTGTACTACCAATTACCATCTCTATTAGTAGAAGCTGGTACCAGGTGGATTCTCTTATCTTTGCCCTATTTTTTTGTTTTTTTGCTGACATGTTATTTCAATTTCCTTATTATTCTCATGTATATCATTGGGTTGGTTCTTCAGTGCCTTCTGTCTTAAACTATACTATACAGTGAATTCCAGTGCTGTGGTATTAACTGAAGGATAAGAGAAAAATAAAAATGAGTTTTCCTTTTGCAATGGTGTATGGTCTTGATTGTTGTCTTTTATAATGTTCTTCTCTCACTGGTTAGCCAGGTCTACTTGAACCTTCAAGCACATCTCAGTTCTTTAGCATAATCGTGACTTTATTGAGCTTCCTGCTACTATGATATGTATGTTTTAGCTATAACACTTTGTTATATACATTGGCTTATATTCTCACAAACCTGTGAATTGAAAAAATTCCATTGTTGCTCTGCTATCCCTTCTTGCATGGAAGAAATCCACCATATGGAGTACCAATGTGGTATAGTGTTCCTATAGTAAAGTATGCTTTACTATAGGAACACTTAACAGAACTCCACAGCTCAGCTTCAATGAATAGGATATGCTTCTTGGTTAAAACGCTCTATTCATGAAGATTGATATATTTAATTCTATAACTCTACTTTGGTCTTACATGCTGGGATGGATAAAGCACCCTCAGAATTGAGCAGTTTTATGGTCTACTTAATAATATTTGTGCAGGGCATGGACATTACCTACCCATAGGTTAATTATCCTAGTTCTCATCTCCATGTCCCATGAGAACCTTTTTTATTTTGAAATTAATATATGGCCTAAACAGCCCCAACTTGACTCTTGTTGAACTGAACTGAACTGAATTCTTTATTGGCCAAGTGTGATTGGACACCCAAGGAATTTATCTTGGTGCATATGCTCTCAGTGTACATAAAAGAAAAGATACATTTGTCAAAAGTCAAGAATCATAAGGTACAACACTTAATAATAGTCATAGGGTACAAAAGCTTGAAGATGGGGTACACTTTGGGACCCAGCAGCTACAGCAGTCAGGATTATATAAGTTCACATGATGGTGATACGTTTCCTGGGTCCATAATTTCAACAATCTTATTTCACTGCATGTTCCACAGAATCTAATCTTTCTAAAATTAGTTACAAACTATTTATACGGTTTGGTTTTTATCAAATTCCTCTTTCATAGGGCAGTCTGGGTTTGATCATCATTGATAAATTTGTGGCTCAGATGATGGGAATGAAGAGGGAATGCATTTTAGGAAGAGGGTAGAAAAAATATATATCAGTGCTTCAAACTTTTGACCAGATTCTGTATCAATAGCACATTCAGCTAGCCAAACCGGGTAGTAAAGATCAGTGATTAACAATAACAATGGAGCCAGTTTGGTCTAGTGGTTAAGGCATCAGGCTAGAAAGCCAGAGACCAAGAGTTCTAGTTCCACCTTAGCCACTAAAGCCAGCTGGTTAATCACTCTCTTTCATCCCAACTCACTTCACAGGGTGGTTGCTGTGGGGGAAATAGGAGGAAGGTATGTACTTTATGATTTGACTTATATTCTTTCTAATCTGCAAGTCCTCGAAATAGCAGACAATATATTTGAAATATGGGTTAAAATTAATGTTATCGGTACTAAAATTGTTCTGTTGCAAGGGTCTGTTCGTCTGCATGTCACTGAGATGCTTTTCTCGTCGATCTCCTTTGCATTATATACTTATGGTTGTGAGCAATCTATATCACAGTCATGTAATTTGTACATCCTAGAATCCACTGGTGCTTAGTCAAAATGGAGCACATCATAAAGAGATCTCATTATGCTATTCATACCACAGTTCCAACATTTATTTGCAATGTTAAGCTAGAAATAGTGTCATTCTTGACATGTATTATGGTACATTCTATTCATCATTTTATCCTCTCAGCTTGCTTAGGTAGCCGACATCTACTATACATTGACAGAATCTTAATTTGCATTTCTATTGCATTGAGAGTTAATTCCTTAAGTAATTATTTAGACAAGGGAAATGTTTCACATGTATTGACAAATATTTGAAATGATTCACTATTTAATCCTTTAAAAACTCTGTAACATGAGTAGACAATGATTTGAATAAAGCTTTACAGGAGAAAAGATGAAGGCAAGAATTCAAGATTCACAGAAAAGCAATCTGAAAGTGATGATACTGTGTTCACAAAAATCTCATTTTAGCCTGATTTCAGAAGCCCAATATATTTTAGGCATTGTTATTTTTAAATAACTCTGTTTTAGATTGCAGCCTTGGTTGGTCTTCTGGTTTGCTCAATTATCATATCCAATCTTCTCAGAAGCAATGGCTTTGTAAACCTTTTGAATCAAATCCCACAAAACATTTGGTCAAAGAAATTGAGTCCCATACAATAACCACCAAAAAAATCTTCCTTTCCCAAAAAAGATCATTTACATGATCTTTTACATCATTTATAGTAGTTTCAGGACATAATTATACTTCAATGACTTGCCACCTAAACTATTTCTAAGTTCCCCTTGGGATATACTGTATGTATTACAGCCACATCCTACTTACAAGAGGGTGTGCATACTTATGCAACTATGTTATTGTAAGGTTTTTTTATTTTTACTCTCCCCCCCCCCAAAAAAGATTTCAGTTTGTTTTTCAATTGAAGCTCGGCATCTTATGGGTTAATACAAAATATCACTTATACAACTGATATTTTGTATTAACCCATAAGACGCTGAGCTTGTCAATCAGAAAGGTCGGCAGTTCAGTGGTTTAAATCCCTAGCACCACGTAACGGAGTGAGCTCCCATTACTTGTCCCAGCTTCTGCCAACCTAGCAGTTCGAAAGCATGTAAAAATGCAAGTAGAAAAATAGGGACCACTTTGGTGGGAAGGTAACAGCGTTGCGTGCGCCTCTGCCATTTAGTCATGCTGGCCACATAACCACAGAGATGTCTTCGGACAGCACTGGCTCTTCAGCTTTGTAACAAAGATAAGCACCATCCGCTAGAGCCGGAAATAACTAGCACGTATGTGTGAAGGAAACCTTTACCTTTACCTAGTGGTCTTCTGTCTTGTCACCTTAGGAAGGCTATTTAATCTGCTCAACCTGTTAAGAATGGTTTTGCCTAACTAAGGTAGAATATTTCTCCTTCCAATTGTCTCCATCAGCCTAAATAGCATCCTTAAAACTGTGACAATCTACAAGATGTTTTTTTTTTTTTTTTGCCTATTAACAAGACTATCAGCCAGATTATTTAAAAAGTTATCTGAGACAAACAGAAACCTAAGTGTGTAGCTTTTGATAGTGGATAAATAAAAATGGTTAAGAAAATGATGCAATATAACACGCTAGAGTAGACATTAAACACTGGCAAATCAGATTTTATAATAGTGGCAGAGCTCCACAGAACTGCAGAGAAGGAAGCAGGCAAACTTTGGGTTCCTGAAGTTGGCCAACTTTACTTTCTTTGGTAGGAACAATGGCATGGTAATGAATAAGAAAACCAGCTTGGATACATTCCCCATTTATCTTTCTTTCCTCTTTTGGTCAACATTTTCCATTTGTTTCCACCATTTGGAGGAGAATGGTGAGACTGTGATTTTTCCCAACTGTGCAATTAACAGGGTGCCAACCTTGTTCTGTAGCTGCAACATCCTATGTGTTTATAACCATGTTGAACTGATTGATGCTACGTTCCATAGTAATACATTATACCTTCGGGAATATACCTTCAGATCAATGTTGATTCCTGCAATTGTCTGGACAAGTTCTTGCAGTTTTCTTGGCAACATTTTTGGAAGAGATTTGTCTTTACCTCCTTTGCCTCTTTTCACTTAGGGCTGAGAAAGTGTGACTGGCCACAATCACTCTGACAGACTAGAACTCACGGTCTCCAGTTTGTAGCTTGGTGCCTTAGTCATACCAAACTGGCGCTCTCATAATAATAAATAATATTTTTAAAAAAAAAAATGTAAGTAGATATTGTACAATTGTGAACTGAAACTTGAGTGTTGCTGTATGGAGTGCTTCAGACTAGTTACGTCTTTCTCCAAACTGCTTCAGTCAATTTCAGATGCAGCTTTCCACTTTCTTCATAGCCTACGTGTTCTAAATGTATTGGGTTAGATGCATTTGGGCAGGGGGGAGGGGAAATAGTTAGGCTTCTTAAGTTTTAATCATCCTCTTTATACACACAGAGAAACAGAGAGAGAGAGAGACATGGACACACTTTGCAAATCTCAGGATTACTCCCAGTTTGCTAAATCCCTCTCTTGTGCATCAGTGGTGCTGATTTAGCTATAGAAGGATCCAGATAGCATTACATTAATACACATTATGTTAAGAGCTAAATTAAATGCAACATGTCTTTACTGGGGGAAAAAACAAAACAGGACTGATTTAAAAGTAAGCTCCTTGATCTACTGACTTAGACATTCAGTTCTGAAAGTAACAGATAACAGATAATCAGACTTCAGCAATAGAGTGGTCAATGTCTGGAATACTCTACCCGACTCTGTAGTCTCTTCCCCAAACCCCAAAAACTTTAACCTTAGACTGTCTACTATTGACCTCACCCCTTTCCTAAGAGGTCTGTAGGGGGCGTGCATAAGCGCACCATCGTGCCTACCATCCCTGTCCTATTGTTTCTCTTATTCTTTTATTTTTCTTATATGTACCCATTACATGTATTCACAACTATGTATACACTTATACTTATTATCTTGTAAACAATTGGCAAATCAAATAAATAAATAAATAAATAAATAAAATAAATAAGTTTGAAGGGACCTTGTAGGTCGTCTAGTCCAACCCCCCCCCCGCCCAAGCGGGAGACCCTGCACCATTTCTGACAAATGGCAGTCCAATCTCTTCTTGAAAGTCTCAAGTGATGGCGCTCCCACAACTTCCGAGGGCAAGCTGTTCCATTGGTTGGTTGTTCTCACTGTCAGAAAGTTTCTCCTTAAGTTGTACAGCTTTGATCACTTCGTCATTTGCCAAGCACATGCCTGTTAAGATGTTGTGGCATTTGGAACGGAGATTGTTCGGCACAATTTAAGGGCCGTGAAGCTTATAGATGCTTTGTGCGTTACTCTGTGCCCTTGATTTCAGTAGGAAACAAAGAGTGCAGATTTTTAGTACACAACGCATATAATATGCATTCTGCACATTATACGTTTCCTCCCTATACTGTCATCAACTAAATTTTCACAATTAGTAAATTAAAACCGCATATGAAAAATATTCCCCCCATAAATTGTGATTCATAGACTGGAAAGATAATGGTTAGAATCAAATCAAATTTAATTTAAGATTTATTTATGTTTCTCCACAGCTAAATTGAAACACTGCCTACTTATCAACAGAAAATGAAACAGGCATGAACATTGCTATCCCCACTGTCAGTTCCTAGCTACCTCTATCGTCTCAATTTCAGTTCCCAAGTTCCCTCCAAGATCCTGGGTGAGAGTGCCTAACAAAGTTTACATATTGTGGGCTGCCCTTGGAGAATATTGGAGTAAGGAGGACAATATCCCTTCCTAGTACACCTAACAATGACCTCCAGGGCTGGGGGTTCGCAGGGGTTTGTGAGAGCCCCTAGCTAACATTCTGTGCAGTTGTTAACATTCTAAGCAGTTCAGAGAACCGGTTGTTAGAAGAAATTACTGGCCTAATCCTGTAAGGAAGGCAGGAAGGAAACATTCTGGTGTTGCTTACAGAAACTGCCTCTCTGTTAACCCTTATTACATTCTTGGCAGGACTAGACTTCCTGTCTCAGGAACTTCTCTGGAGTTTTTTCCCCCTCCTTTGCTGGTAATTTGTTTGTGTGGAGTGACCATTTAAAGTTACAATGGCACTGAAAAAAGTGATTTATGACCCTTTTTCACACTTACAACTATTGTAGCATCCCCACAGTCATGAGAGGCCAGGCGAGGAGATGCGTGCCTCGATGTGAGGGATATTGAGTTGGCCATGCCCAGCCAATAACATGACCACCAAGTCATGTCCACCCAGTCACATGACCACCAAGCCACGCCCAGAGAACCGGTTGTTAAAAAATTTGAATCCCACCCCTGCCCAAATCCCACTCCTGGCTGGCCCCATCCACCCCACCCTGCCCCTCCCAGGAGTCTCCCACACATCCTATTTTGGATGCAAGTAAGTGCAGGGTGCGTAGAGAGGCTCAGGAGGGAGAAAAACAGGCTCCCCAAAGGTTCGGGAAGGCCAGAAATGGGCCCATTTCCAGCCTCCGGAACCCGGGGAGGCCGTTTTTGCCCGCCCAAAGGCTCAAGGGATGCTTCCAGAGCCTGGGCAAGGCAAAAATGCCCCCTTGGTGCAGGAGACCGACTAGGCCACGTCCACCATGGCCACGCCCACTCAGCAACCGGGCAGAGAACCTGTTGGTAAAATTTTTGAAGCCCACCCCTGCTTACCTCTGTCTCACTTAAGGGCTGGTGGACAAGATGAAGCCAACATTATGTACCCATGGCACATGGCAGAAAAAAGTTTCAAGGATATGTTTGTAGCATGATTGCTGCAGGTAAGGATCAATATCAGTTTAAGATTTAGCAGATTTGTGGTCAACTAACAAGGCTTGTAGACCATACAGGAGGCCCCGGCATTGTTTTTAACTTGGCACTGCTATCTGTTCAACTATCTTTCCTGACTTTATAAATAGATGCAAGAGAGAGAGAAAGAACAGAAACTTGCTTTTCTCCCTATTACTAGGTAATAACAAGGATTACTGACAAAAGGAGACAGTGGTAAGTAAGAAGTTCCTCAATCAAAACAGGGGGCATGAAGGCCTTCGGTGGATATAGATGGACTACTACCTAAAGTATTTGAAAGCACAGAATGGGGTAATTGCATGCAGGGGTCTCAGCAGTGTGGTAAAAAAATGAAGATAGTATCTACAATAATGAGATCAAAGCTCTGTGGGTTGTTGTTTTTTAATGTATGGTACACATAAAAAACAAGCAGCGTTTCAAAATGTACCATCATGGCTGCTATATTGACATTTTAAAATCTTCCCCTGCAGATGCTTCTTGATCTGATTAATTCTGACTAAAATGCACAAAGAAACAACAAAATATGCAAACATAGTTAACATTAATCTTTACTCCAAATGAATCATGATTAAGATGTTTGCAGATCTAATCACTCTTTTTAACAGTGTTTGGATGAACATAAGACATTGGTTTGAAACACTGGAGACTTAGATCATAGTAAGTGAAGTTCTTTACATTTGAGTTTTACAGAGGCTTTCATAATTATGTCCCTTCTGATTATTCTAGATGAAATTCTGATCATGCCCTTCTAAAAATGCCTCAGATTAAAAGCTTTTACGAACTCTTTAGGCCATGGGCCTGCAATTATAGAAAATGAACTGCATTTTAGCTTTCCATTGAAATTAATAACAGCACTTCTCCAATTGACTCAGTCAGTAGTTAATGGAATAAACTCCATATTTCACTACAATATGGTTTTAAAGCCATTTGAGGTAGGTTCTGTGTTTCAAATGGGATAATAATTCACACAGTACAACCCCTTCTCTGGGGCAGATGTTACAAAATCCAAAACGTGTCCTGATTTTAAGATGTAATGGCTCAACAATAATTAACTGTATGAATCTGATGTTCCTCGCTCAATATTTCAAAACAGAGTTTTTTAAAATAAAGATAGTAATATCTAAATAGAAATAAATTCATAGAAATAAATAAAAGTTTAATGGTAGGGTGGTAGATAAACAGGAATCTACCATTAAACAACTTTCCATTTCATCATATTTTTCAGCATCAAAGAAAACAGATTTTTCCAATTGCAACTATCATTGATTGGGAGAATATCCACAATTAAGATGAATATATTGCCTAGAGTTTTATATTTATTCCAGACAATTCTATTTGATTAGGGAAAGAGTTTTTTGAAGATTTAAATAGAATTGTGTTGAAATATATTTGGCAGGGTAAAAAAGCAAAAATAAAATTAAAGCTGTTACAAGATGCAAGAGTAAGAGGAGGGTTTGCCTAGCCCAATTGGGAGCTGTATTACCAGGCGACAAGTTTGATGTGGGTAAAGGAATGGATGACACTAAGGAACAGTAGATTATTGACTTTAGAAGGCTATGACTTGCTGTTGGGATGGTATGCCTTTCTCTGGTATAAGGGAACTAAAACACAGGGGTATTTTAGAACACATTATATTCGTGAGGCATTGTTTTTGAGCTGGGAGAAGATAAAAAGACAATATTATTTAAAAATTCCAACATGGATATCAACTATTGAAGCTTTTTCTTATCCAATAATATATAAAAAGGAACAAACAGTTAGATATGGGGAGTTATTGAATGAAAAGGGTGAACTTAAATCTATGCAAATGTTGGAAGATCAAGGTGTAAAAATGAATTGGTTTTCTTATTTGCAAATACAATCTAGGTTTGATAAAGACTCCAAGGCAGAAGGTATTTATGATGTTGACTGTCTTAGATAAAATTTTGATGGGTACTGATGAAAAGATAATTAAAAAACTTTATTAGAATTTAAATTGGAGGAGGAGCAAGTTAAAAAAAACGATGATTGCTTGGGGGGAAAATTTGGATATGGGATTGATTTGGAAAAATGGCAAAAATTGTGGTGTCAAAATTATAAAATGACAATGTCAACTGCATATAAAGAAAATTTGTATAAGATGTTTTACAGGTGGCACCTACTCCCGACGAGACTTGCGAGAATGTTTAAGAATAAATCGGATAAATGCTGGAAATGTCATCAGATACCTGGTTCATTTTACCATATGTGGTGGACATGTTCAGATGCAAAGAAATATTGGACTAAAATCCACACATGGTTGGAAAAAATGATAAAACAACATATAGACTTTAAACCAGAGATCTTTTTATTGGGAGTCATACCGGACATATACAATAAAGAACTGAAATATTTGATTGTAAATGTTTTAACAGCGGCTAGAATTGTATTTGTGAAGAACTGGAAAAAATGACAAAATACCTATGCAGGCGGACGTTATCAAAAAAATTATGGACTGTGCTGAAATGAGTAAACTGACATTCGAAATTAGAGAACAAGAAGATAAGCAACTTTATATGATATGGGATTTGTTTTATCAATGGTTGGATAAAAAGGCATGGTAATATAATAGACTAGATAATTTTGTGATAGAAATCTAATAGATTGATATAAAACATAATATAGACATATATAACCATTGGTTGAAAGTATAACATAAATTTTAAGATAAAACTTGGAACATCTCATATAAAACGATGGAATGAATAGTTTAGTCATGGATGATTAATAACTGATAAATATATAAACATATGTTAGTTTGACAAAGTGAAGACTGATATAAATTGTGAGTAAATGACTACAAAAGTATAGCACAAAAGATACGTAACCAACTGACACACTGTATGTATATAAAATGGAAGAGTATTTTATGTTTTTATGTTTTTGTATGTGTATGTTTGTGTATAAATAAATAACTATATTTTTAAAAAAAGAAAGAAAACAGATTTTTCCTAGCTGATACTTTCCATACATGTTCTACTACAATTCTTAGCTTGGTACCTGCAAATCATATCAGCTTACTTCCAGTTTTGTTTAATTACAACAAAATAATAATCTCATCTGGATCAGGACCACTGCCAGTAGGGTAAATGAAGCCTGAGCCTTTCCCAATCCCATTCAAAATAACTATTTATTGCCAGCATCTCAAAAAAGGAGTTAAAGCACTCTTTTAAAACAATTAAAGTAATGCATCTTTTTCTTGGTTTGTATGGCTGCTTGTGGAATACATTACAAAGCAGCCATTAAAACATGGATAAAAATGCAGCTACTTTCATTATTCAGAAAAAAAAAATTGTGCTCCGTCCACACTTTCATGGATCATAAAACTCCTTCTTATGAAGAAGCACAGATGTCATGTTTAGTAGTGGCGTATAATTTTGTTTACTCCTGAAGTAAACAAAAATACCTGACAGAACAATTAATCAGTGGAACAACTTGCCTCCAGAAGTTGTGGATGCTCCAACACAAGTTTTTAAGAAGAGATTGGATAACCATTTGTCTGAAATGGTATAGGGTTTCCTGCCTAAGTAGAGGGGTTGGATTAGAACAGTGGTCCCCAACCTTTTTTGTACCAGGGACCGGTTTCAAGCAGAAACATTTTTCAAGGACCGGGGGAGAGAGAGAATCGAGTTTGGTAGTTTGCTTGCAGACGTTTCATTACCTGACTAGGTAACATCTGATGTTGTTACCTAGTCGGGTAATAAAACGCCTGCCAGCAAACCACCAAGTTCAGGGAGCGCCGGCCCTGCCTCCTCAGCCCCATCCCTCAGGTGTCTCCCTCCCTCCCTCCCTCAGGTGTCTGCCTCGTTCCTCTCAGTCACTCTATCGCTCCTACAGCAGCCCAGGAAGAAACTGCTTCAAAGAAGCCGGGGTGGGGGTGGGGTGGCTTTCCTGTCGCCACAGCTTCCCGGCGCCGTTCACCCCACCGCCCGCCCGCCCGCTCGCGGTTCAATCCACAGTGCTCCGTTCTACCTGCCTGCCTGCCTGCCTTCTTCGTTTCGGAGCAGCTTCGGCTGATAAAAAGAGGCGAATAGTTATTATTCTCAGCCGAAGCTGCTCCCAAACAACCAGACAGGCAGGCAGGCAGAACGGAGCACTGTGGATTGAACCGCGAGCGGGCGGGCAGGTGGGGTGGGGTGAAACGGGCGCTTCGGGAAGCTGCGGCGACAGGAAAAGCCACACACCCCGGCTTCTTTGAAGCAGTTTCTTCCTGGGCTGGTGGAGGAGCGAGAAAGCGACTGAGAGAGCTGAGCCAGAGAGCAGGACAGGCTTCGTTGCTTCCTCCCTCCCCTTCTTTCATTTGTGTCCTTGATCCCCGATCCCAGCAGCATTCACCGAAGGCGAAGAAAGCCGCCATTTTTTAAATTTTTTTTCTTTGCGGCCCGGTAAAGAGTGCTCCACGGCCCGGTACCGGTCCATGGCCCGGTGGTTGGGGACCCCTGGATTAGAAGACCTCCAAGGTCCCTTCCAACTCTGTTATTCTATTATTCTATGTTTACCTGTCACATTCCTTCTTCCCCAAAGAGAAGCCATTTTCCAAGATGGCCTTGGGAGACAATTCTCAGGGACCAGAATAGAGGCAACATGAGGTCAATAAGGGCTGTGCAGACAGCATTGTCAGCCACAGTGTCAGTGAAGTATGCCACCTTGTATGCACCACTGAATATATTCATTCATGCTGCTTGACTCTGGGCAGTTTATAAATAAAAATGTGACCCAAAAGAAAAGGGAAAACACCACTCTAAAATTGGAGTCACTGATGGTGACTAAGCTGGTACATTGCAGGGTGAGAATGCAAAGAAGACAATATCATGAGGATGTGCTGGGGGAAAAAATACAGCAGGGCATATTTGTGCAGCATTTCGGCAAACAGAACATAAAAAAGATAGGAACTCTGGATACAAAGCCTTATTGTATCCCTTCTTCTGGATCACTGTCTTGCAGTTTTATCACCAGTGAATGGCCCAGGAGAAATAGTCTTCCAACAAATAGATCTGGGTACTCATGCTAAAACTTTATTCTTCTGGAAGAACAGAGTCCACCCTTGTATTCATCTCTTAAAATGCAATCCTATATAGACCTACCTGGAAAATAATTCTACTTAAGGCAATGGGATTTTCAGTGTTACACAGATCTATGGAAGAAACCCAATAGAAGTCAGTGAGGAATGTTTCTGGGCAGACTCTGATAGCTCTGTGATGGGTAGTTGATAGTGCGTTTAGATAAGAGCTGTTCTTGATGGAGGGCTGGAGATCTCTGCAGTTGAAGCATTATGAAATTTGCCATGTAAAATTTTTAATGGTGATTCTAAGCAGTGATAGCTCAGGATGGGTCCTCTTCATGATATGAATGTGAGGGCTCCAGTAGTTACCCCCATTTAAATGATGAGTCTCTAGCCGGATTTTCAAAGCTTAAAGAAGATTTATTAGGAGAAGACATGCTGGTGCTGCCTGGGTGTAGCCAACTCTGAGATACATCATTCATTGTCACCCTTGACCCTGGTTTTCCCCCACTCCCTGGGTGTATCATAATTCATATTGTCCAAGGGGACACATCCATAGCCAAGAGTCATCAATCATACTCCCCAGTTAGAATTTTGCACAATGGCAGAAACTTTGGTCACCTAGAAACTATCTTTGAAAACATTTATGGAATGCAAGTTTCAGTTTTGCAAGCTGCTGCACTGCTCCCCTTCCTTTCTGTTGGCAACTCTAAAAGACCAGAGAAATTTTTATGAGTTGACAATGAAATCATATGCCATTGACAATGGGCCATGGTATAACTATATTACTGACAACATTTTCCAAAACCAGATGATGAGAGGGAGGGAAGGAGGGAGGATAGATGATAGACCGACAGAGAGACAGACAATCTTTATTTTAAGGCTGGCTGGACAACCAATAATCAATCAAGAAATGCAGTGAATGCTTTGAGAAAATGGCATCATACAGATCAGTGGTGGTATTTAAATTTTTTTACTACTGGTTCTGTGGGTATGGCTTGGTGGGCATGGCAGGGGAAGTGTTAGATCTGGAGGAGTGGGCGCAATAACGGAGACAAGGCATCGGGTAGTGACTCAACTCTTTAATAGTGACTTCAGAACAGAGCAACCAACTTGGGCAGCAGCAGCTCTTTTATAGAGCTGGCTGCTGCGCAATAACCAATGAGAACGAGTTTAACCGCACTTAGTCTTCCAATCCGGGATGGCCGCTGTCAGCCAATCAGGTTAGCCGAAGGCAGCCAATCATGATCGCTTACTTGTGGACCAATCCGAACTGCAGGTTTATGAGCCTGCAGTTGGAGCGGAGCTCGAAGAGTTTTTAATAATGAGTTTATTTAGTTAGTTCGTAACACCCCTCCCCCCTAGGTTACGTATGAGGGGTGGGGTGATGTATTCTCGCAAATAGGCAGGCCGTTTCACCTGCCTATTTGATTTCCGCTGTTCTACCGGTTTCCGTTCAGGTTCCGGTGGATCGTTTGTAGAACCGGGTGGTGACGACGGTTCCACTGTCTCGCTGGGTGAATCAAGGCTGTTTTCTTGGTTGTTTTCTGGGTTCTCTGGGCTTGCTTCCCTGACTGGGCTGCTATGTGGCGAGGCCATCCCTCGGCTCAGGCTTCCGTCGGGTGGTGAGTATCCCCTGGCTGGTTGTACCATCTGCTGGGCTTCACTGATTGGGTCCTCTGTTATTTCTATTTCGGCCCCCTCGTCTTCCCTTCCCCCCCCCAGTTGGAAAATCAGGGGGTGAGAGAGAGTTAGGCGCCAAACGGGAACGAAGTTGGTCTATATGGCGCTTCCACAGTTTGCCGTCATTAGTCTGCAAACGGTACGATCTGGGGCCTGTTAGCTGTGTGATGGTAGCGGGGACCCACAATGGGTCAGCCGAGAAGTTTTTTGCAAAAACTAAATCGCCTACCTTGAACGCACGACACTTGCTGCTGGAACCGCAAGGTTTTTCTGGCTTGTAGGTTGGGTGTAGGCGATCGAGATGTGAGCGAAGTTTCCGGCCCATCAAGAGTTCGGCCAGGGTTCTGTTCGTGGTGCTGTGCGGCATGATGTGTTGAAGAAGAAGCATCCTGTTTATCTTGTCGTCAATATCACCATGTTCCATTTTGTGCAATGTTTTTTTAATGAATTGTACCATACGCTCGGTCCTGCCATTGGCCACAGGGTGAGCTGGCGAAGTTAAGGCATGGCAGATGCCCCGGTCAGCTAGGTATTGCTCGAATGCAAGGGCAGTGAACTGGGGGCCATTATCCGAGACTAAAATGTCCGGCAGTCCGTGCGTAGCGAATAGTCTATTTAACTTTTTAACGACGGCTTCTGTTGTGGTGCTTTTCATTTTGTGGACTTCGAGCCAGTTTGAATAGGCATCCACCGTTATTAGAAAAGTGTGTCCCTTGGTGGGTCCCGCAAAATCAATGTGGATGCGGGACCAGGGGCCACGAGGTGGATCCCATTTAGTTGGAGGTGCCTTCGGTGGGGCAGCGTGGATTTCCTGGCACTTGTTGCATGTGGCCACCCAGGCTCATATTTGTTTATCGATACCTGGCCACCACGTGTAACTTCTCGCTAATGCCTTCATCCGCACGATGCCTGGATGACCGTTGTGCAATAGTTTTAGGACGCTGTGTTGTAATTTTTCAGGAATGATGACTCTGTCTCCCCACAAAACGCAGCCCTTCTGTGAGAACAGCTCCGTCTGTCGGTTTTTAAATGGTGTGAAGATGTTGTCAGGTTCGTTGTCAGGCCAGCCTCGTTCCACTCAGCTGAGGACCCGAGCCAATGTGGGGTCCTTCTTTGTTTCCGCTGCGATGTCTCGTGCAGTCAGGGGTGGCGAAGGGAGAGTTTCGATCTGGAGCGCCGTAAGGGTTGGAGCTGGATCGTCTATGGCTTCCGGCAGCGGAGAACAGCTCAAAGCGTCAGCGTGGGGAATGGCTTTCCCGGGGCGGTGTAGCAGTTAATAACCATATGCGGCTAGAAACTCTGACCAACGGGTCATCCTTGGTGATAAGATGTGGGGAGTAGGCTTGTCCCCCGCTAATATGCCAAGCAATGGCTTGTGGTCGGTTATTATAGTAAGCGGCCGTCCATAGACATATTCATGAAAACGTTTAATAGCGGCTACAATAGCAAGCGCCTCTTTATCGAGTTGGCTATAGTTCCTTTCAGTCTTTGATAATGTTCGGGAAAAGAAAGCAATAGGTGCCTCATTGCCGTTTGGTAGGACATGGCTTAAAATGGCTCCCACCCTGAACGGCGAGGCGTCACACATGACTGTTAAAGGCAAAGTCTCGTTATACTGCATTAATACAGCGTCGGAGGTCAAGAGATCTTTTACTTGCTGGAACGCTTGTTCTTCCCGTTGTCCCCAGACCCAGGAAGCTTTCTTGTCTAGCAGACGATGTAGGGGCTCAGCTACAGTCACCTTCTGGGGCAAGAAGATATTATAAAAGTTAATGAGTCCCAGGAAGGCTTGGAGGTCCGTTTTATTCCTAGGTCTGGGGGCGTTTTTTATGGCTGTTACTTTTTTTTCGGTAGGATGAATTCCCTTTTTATCAAGGAGGTACCCCAGGAATTCGACCCTCTCAGTACAAAGTTGATACTTGTCTTTCTTTACCTTTAACCCGGCGTCTTTGAATTTTTGGAGAACCGCTCTGAGTCGGGTCTCCAACACATCTCTAGTGGGGGCAGCTATCAAGACATCATCGAAATAAGGCACGACCCCTTTTATGCCTTGCAGCAATCGCTCCATCAGGCTTTGAAAAATGCCTGGTGCTACACTCACGCCGAACTGGAGCCTATTACATTTAAACACACCTCTGTGCGTGACGATAGTCTGGGCCTCAGCAGTCTCTGCATCTACGGGTAGTTGCTGGTATGCCTGGGCTAGGTCCAATTTTGCAAAGATCTTTCCGCCACCCAGGGAGTGAAGAAGATGTTGAACCACCGGTACAGGATAAGCGCTTTGCTGAAGCGCGTGGTTTAGGGTGGCTCGATAATCCCCACAAATTCTTATCGATCCATCCGGTTTTATGGGTGTTACAATCGGGGTTTCCCAACGGCCATGATCGATTGGTTCTAACACCCCTTGGGCTATCAATTTGTCCAATTGTTCATCAATCTTTGGTTTGAGTGCGAAAGGCACTCGACGAGGCTTAAGGCGTATGGGTGCAACATCGGGGCTGAGGCTAAACGATATGGGGGACCCCTTGTACTTGCCTAGCTTCTCTGTGAATACGTCCTGGAACTCCTGGATGAGGGCGGCTTCCCAGTCACTGCTCCCGGCTAGTTCAATCCCCAGTGGAGCGAACCACTGTAAGCCCAACAAACTGGGCCGGTCTCGATCTACGATGGTAAGAGGCAGAGTTGCGGTGTGGTCTTTAAAGGAGACCTGGACGTGGCGGGACCCAGCAATGGGAATTCGGTTTCCCTGATAGTCCCTTAATATGACTTTCTGGGTGCTGAGGTCTTGACGACAGATGTCAGGGATCAGCTGTTTGAAAGTCCTCCACGAGACCATTGATAGGGATGACCCCGAGTCTACTTCCATTACGCATGGACGATTCTCAATGGCGACCCTCACTCGGATCTTCCTTGCATCCAAGGATGAGGCGTGACCGATGGTGATGGTTTGATGCGTCTCTTCTCGTCTAGCTGACGCAGCAGGCGCTCGATTTCTGTAGTGATAGTGGTTTCATGGTGCGCCGTTGTTGAGTGCTTTTCTGGGAAAGGCGAAGTATCATTGGCAAGTTGACGGAGTGGTGCGTTGGTGCGGCGCATTCGAGCGGCTGACTTCCTGGTTGCCTCTGCTGCAGTAGTGTCAGCGATGACATCTGAAAAATCGATGTCCCCTTTGGCCATGATCTTGCTCTGTGCCGTGTGGTCATCTAATCCCAGAACTATGCAGTCTCGCATAGCTTCTTCGAGGTTTGAGAAACCACAGAGTCCACCTAGGTTCCGGAGGTCAGCGATGAAGTCTCCAATGCTCTCACCCTACCGTTGGTCCCTCTGGTAAAATTCGTGTCTTCTGATGAGGGTTGGCACCGTGGGTGCATAATGGGCCCGAAGAATAGGAGCGAGGTTATCCCAATCCATTGACTTAACCTCTGCAGGCTTTGCAAGTGCCTTAGCCATTTTGAAAATGCCAGGCCCGCAATGGGTCAGGAAGACCGCTCGTTTCTTGCCAGGCAAAGCGTCCTTCAGGTTGTTGGTCTCCAAAAACATCTGGAACCTGTCCATATACGAGTCCCAGTCTTCATTAGCCGGGTCAAATGGAGTGGGTGGTATAGCGCCGCTGGCCATCGTGCCGTTGTTGACGCTCTTTCAGCCACGTGCTCTGTTCGGTGCACAGCGAGTGCTCAGTTGGCTCTATTGTCTCCGCATCCCATCCTCGTCGCCAGTGTTAGATCTGGAGGAGTGGGCGCAATAACGGAGACAAGGCATCGGGTAGTGACTCAACTCTTTAATAGTGACTTCAGAACAGAGCAACCAACTTGGGCAGCAGCAGCTCTTTTATAGAGCAGGCTGCTGCTGCAATAACCAATGAGAACGAGTTTAACCGCACTTAGTCTTCCAATCCGGGATGGCCACTGTCAGCCCATCAGGTTAGCCGAAGGCAGCCAATCATGATCGCTTACTTGCGGACCAATCCGAACTGCAGGTTTACGAGCCTGCAGTTGGAGCGGAGCTCGAAGAGTTTTTAATAATGAGTTTATTTAGTTAGTTCGTAACAGGAAGGATACTGTAAAATCTCCAGTCAGAGGTGGTATTTGCCGGTTCTCCGAATTACTCAAAATTTCCACTACTGGTTCTCCAGATCTGGTCAGAACCTGCTGCATACCACTTCTGATACAGATTGAGTACAGTTTTGTTTTTAGGGAAAAAATTGGGATTTATCTTTTGCTTTTTAAAACTGTGATTCACCAATTTTAAGATTTCAGTTACCATTTTCATCTCTTTCTATATCTGCAGCCATTATTTTAAAAAACCACTCTCATGTTATCTGGGCCTATCTATGAGCAGTTGTGTCTTTAAAGGAAATTGAATTTTGAGCCAGAGTTAGGAAGATGTGTGTTTCTGCAAAATCCTAATAATGTTTTACTTAGATGAAAGTCCACTGAATTCAGTAAGGCTATTTATCTCAACAGGACTCTTTAGGATTGCAGTGATGATCATGATTTTCTACCGTCTACATTTTATTAGATATAATTTTAAACCATTCTATTTATTAGTATGTGTACAATTAAAAAAGAAGGATATGAAATATTTTGTTTAAGTTTGGGCACCAAATGTTGAAATAAATGTAGAAAAACTGTTTTTCCTGAAAATTCCTATTTATTGAATGCCATCCCCAAGCAAACTTTTACAGATATACGCAGAAGCTGAGTGACTGGTTTTTCTAATGGAAATGCTGACAGACCTTTACTTACAGCACTATAGAGAGTAGCCCTGTAATTATTCAATTGCCTAATTCCATTTATCTTCCATGAACCATTATGGGCTGCCGACATGCAGCGGTTCCCATAGCACAATACATAACTAAGTCTAATGGACTCTAGGCAAAGTCAGTTAAATGGAATAAGGTTTGTGCCTTCTTCTCAAAAGCTATTATTTTATAAATGAAGCAGGTGGATGCATTTACATTATTAGGATAAATATTTATGAACTTTGTCTCTGATACCCGGCATTACAAAAGCATTATCTTCCATATATTTTTTTAAAAAACACATACAAAGAACAATCTATCACTGAGTACATTTTCATTATTGTATTGATTGCAGTGCTCCTTACTATACAGCTGCTATATAGCAGGATCCTAGTGATGAATGTTGGGTAATCTTTGTATTTAATTTTCTGCCTTATTCAGAAGCAAAGAAAGTGATAGCATTAAACAACAGCTGAAAACTGACATTTTCTAATATAATTTTAGATGGAAAATGTAATCTTAAAGTAATAATTTCCTATTTCAATTTTCAAGCATATATGATAATAGTAAATCAGTTAACCAAATATGATCAGTATATTATACCATTAGATGAAATCTAAGCAAGGAGGAACAGTAGAATAGGGAGAAATAACTAATAAAGACCCATAGATTCAAAGAGGGCTTTAGCAAGTTTACAATTCCATTACTCTAAAGAGGAAAATGAGACTAAATTATAATCCTTGCTATCATAAATATGCATTGTGATATTTATGGTAATAAAGCCCCTTTTCCAGAACCTTGGTGGTTTTCTAAAGCCATACAGAAGTAATAGAACAGAACAAGAACATTTTGAACAGGAGGTTATTACTCTGAAGCAGGGGTAGATAGACTGCCTTTTTAGGCCAGGGCATGTTTGCCATTTGAAAGTACATGGTGTCTGCACTCACAAAATGGTTGACCTGGAGTCTTGCCCTTTCACGAAATGGCCACACTAGCAAAAATCAAATTAATTCTCTAGTAATCGCCCAACACACCTTCCAAAATCTTGATGGAACTTTTCTAGGGGCCATTAAGAGGGGTGTCTGGAGATATATTAGTGCCTATTCATGTGTACTGGCCAACTAGTTCAACAGATTAAGAGATTTGGACTTACAATAGTGAATCTATGGATGGCTTTGGGGCTGAAGACTAACCACATTCTCTATGACTATCCAAAAGGGGTAGGTGAAGGTCGACAAATCCATTGTCAGCTCTTGTCAAATCCATTGTCAGGTCAGGTATGTTGACCCTGAAGATGACATATTGTGTAGCCATGTTTTACTATAGTCATTTCTATTCTTTCTTAGCTTCTTTATTATTGTGTAAAAGGGGCCATGGGTGTTTAGGCTCACCACATTCTAGCAACTGGGAGGAGGGAGTATAGATAAGGGGGGATGTTTTGGCTAGGTGAGATTCACAGAGTGTGTCTGCAGCTGCCTGGAAGTGGAGTTTGAAGTCATCAGACATACATACTCCAAACACATGGCAGGCTTACCTCTTTATATTAGTGGGAATATGGAAATTCATGGGAATGTAAAGGTGGGCACCCAATTATCTGTATTGGACACTAGCCACTGAGCAAAGTTTATCTTGGGGCTTGAAGAAGCGTAAGTATGCTGATGGACAGGTCTGCATATCCTGGAACAGATAACATTTGATGTAGCCTTGGAATTTTTAAAATTTATCTTATATCCTGATAAAATCCAAATTGAATATGTGAATTCCCTGAAATTCTCCCACGATAAGATGCAGAAGATACATATCTGAAGTTGACAGAGAATTCTCTTCAGTTCTCAGAGACTGAAGGGAAAGTGAGACATAAATCTTAGTATCAATGAATAAGCCTTTGGTGTAATTTAGCCCCATAAAATTTACAACCATTGTGTAATTAGTATAGCTAATTATCTCTAAATGCCTATGAAATAATCATTACCTTTTGGCAAAACACTACTACTGTTTTCATCTCCCAGCATAGTGTATCCTACTTATTTGGTAGGTTATGCTCTTCTGTTTTGACATACACAAAGTCCTTTTATATATGCATACATGTACATGCAAACATACATTTTTTTATACTTTGCAAACTCCTGCTTGCTAAATTCTCCATCCCTCTTTTTGCATCTGGATACTATTTTAGCTATCAAAGAATCCAAAGGAGATACTGCGCTTCTTCATAAACAGCACAGAGCAAAATAAGATATACAATAAATACCTGTATTGAAATAACTGAACAGCCATAAATATGTGTCCCATGATCTATGGACATAGACATATAATCTTAAAGGCTATTGAGTTTTGAACAGGTCAGTTGCTATATATGAGAATTTTATAGGTTGGAACATAACTACTCAGCATAATCCAGAGATACTACACAAAGCAGTATAAACTTCACAAATGCTTTTTCCTTTAGTTTGTGCTCTGCCATCACAACTTGCACACATAGTACATTAATGAAACATAAAAGCTATTTCCTCAGACACTACAGTCCCTGAATGCAAGTAACAATTCTTGGAATATGTTAAGTTTTCACTTGATCTTCCCGTCCCTCTGTCACTGTTGAGCTGAAGTGCTGTTTCTCATATTACTTTTTCAAACACACACACACACACACACACAATTTAATGGTACAGCCCAAATATATAGAACACAAACGCAACGAACATATATTACATTAGTACATCTTGGGATCAGGGCTGAATGATTACAAAGCTTGTGACACCAATAGTCTTGCTCCTCGCATATTTGGATCTTTCATGTATTGGCAAGATTGCATTAAAGTTTCCCTATTTTATTATTTCTTTCATTGATATCGCCCATTGATATGCTGCTTCCCTATCAGGAAAAGATACCCTCAGCATTAAAAACAGAAAAAATCCAAAAACCTTGCTGTGCCTCTCAACTAAAATAGAAAACTTGGTTCTGTAAGATAGCAGGAGAAAGAACCTGAATTTGAGAACTGATAAAATTCCAAACACACTGATGTATGCTGATAGTACTTTGGCAAATGCTCCCTAGTTTGTTTTTATGGTTAATCATCTTGACAAACCTAATTCGAGCAGGACAATTTCTCCATTAAATAAAAATTAAATATACAATATGCTGCTGATAAAGTCAATGTTTTTTTTTATAAAAATGTCTTGTGAGGCTAAAGAAAAGTAACTAGTAGCCCTAAATTATTGTCATCAGCGCCATTGTTGCTATTACCGTTGTGATTCATGAACGCATTTGGGTCTTCCTAGACATTTCCTCAAGCGTTTCCCATCTTAATCTTTGCAAGCATCTAAATTTCTTTACAATTAGATTGAACTTAATTATGGCCTTTGCTAATCATCATCCTGCCTTGCTTTACCTGCACTTGGGTCACAAATGGCCAGCTGTCTCATCATTTCATAAAGAGTTGTTTTCCTACCTGCCGTTCGCTATGTTCAGAATGTTAATAGCTACTACAGCAGAATATGAATAGGCTTGGTGGAGCCACTTGAAATGTAGAAAAATGGCCCAGGCATGAAAAAAGATAAAAGGGAAAAGGGCAGTAATGAATTTAGAGGAAAATGAGCATTAATGGCCCTAACATTACTCATGTTCCACATAACAAATTATTGGAAGCCTGTCAAGCACACCAAATTGCCTACTCATCTGCTGTTGTGGGGCCCTTTGGAGCCATCCAAAACCAGCAAAAGCAAGACAATTTGAGCTAATTTTACTTTTTTATAACAATAGAACAGACCATTAAGATAAATTAATGTCATTATCAAGTTTCTATGAAAATGACAAATACTGCTATCTCGAGCAGCTTTAGAAGCTGTTGACTATAATGAAATCTGCTCTACAGGTACTAAAGAGAAACACTCCATGTAATTATTTTCTAGTAGCTTGTTTGTTTCCTTCCCATTCATTTGCTTTCACCACAATTAGTTCTGTACACAATACATGGTAACTAAACAGTCAACACTAGGTGACATTAGGACTAATTGGGCAATTAGGAGGCAGTTCTCATCCTTTTAAGTCCTAAAGAGACCTAGGAGTAAACATTCTTCTCCAAGCCCCAATGCCGGTGCTACCCAAGTGGACAATAATGTTTGTCCAAGCTTAAGGGAACATCAAGTAAGACAAGAAAGAAAGTGCAAATCAAATGTTTCCCACTAAGGTTCAAACAACACAGAGGGTGAATGCAATGATCTAATAATTACCCCGCATAGTAGCCTCCACAAAGTAGCAAAAGGACGCGACAACTTGGAAGGTTTTGTTAGATACTTCAAGAATTTTAAGGTGTCTTAAAATGAAGATTGGAACATCACATGACTCATGTGCCAGGGAATATCTGGCCTATCAGATTAACCTATCTAGTCTTTGGGCTTCAAATCATAAGTACATTTTATTTATTTATTAAATTTATATACCGCCCATCTTGCTGTCCAAGGCAACATTTCTCAATGGACTACAATGAAAAAGCTTACCATCTTGGTCTAGGAAAACGATATTTGGTTACAGAAAGAATAGGCTACCCAGTATGAAGACAAGATGCTAGCCAAGCAGTTAAAAAAAGATTGAAACAATCAAGGGATCTAAAATAAAACAAACACAAAATAAATATGCATGGAAGTTTGTGTATATGTATGCACACAGACATACATTAACAAGAAATAAAAGAATACTGATGACTTCTATCTGGAATATTTGTATAGGTGAAGGTAATCTATTAGGAAATGATATAGCATCCTAATATCAGATCCTAAGAAAGATATCCTTAGCTTTGGGATTCTTCCAAACTCTTGGAAGTTGTGCTCATTGTTCAGCCATTGCAACGTACAGGTCTGACCACTAATATCAGCCAAATACATACTATATACTTCAGCAGTTGAATTAAAAATGTAATAAACATATAAGATTTATTTTAATTAACCCATCCTCCTTGCTTAATTTATATTGTTCACACTTAATGTACTACATTGTTCACACAAAGAAAGTGGATCAATTTAATAACTAATTAAACATGGAGAGCACTCTCCAAATAGCAATAGTACTCAGACTTCTATACCGCTTCACAGTGCTTTACAGCCCTCTCTAAGCAGTGTACAGAGTCAGCATATAGCCCCCAACAATCTGGGTCCTCATTTTACCAATCTCCAAAGGATGGAAGGCTGAGTCAACCTTGAGCTGGTGAGAATCGAACTCCTGGTATGAGCAGTGAGTTAGACCTGCAGTACTGCATTCTAACCACTGCACCATATGGCTCTATATACCACAAAGAATATCAAACAGAAGAAGAATGCAGAGTGTCTGTACACCCAGAATAATGAATTTCAATTCTAAGAAGGTAGATATAAATTCCATTTAGAGAAAACTGAAAACAGCAGCAATATGGCCCTGGAACAAATTTTCCATAGAGATGGTGCATTTTACTGGATGCGTTGCATGGTAGCTAGCAACCATCAGTCATAGATAAATTAATTTGGATTCTTGCACAGACCAAGGTCTCAGCTTAAATGGTTTTTCCAGCTCTAAAATTTGTGGATTGACAGGTCTATCTTTGAACCACAGAAAACTGTTTACCATCTCCTTCCAACTCTGTTAATCTGTTTGCTGTTAATCCCAGGTTGCCTATACAATCCCTGGAGGTGGCAGCTTGCTATTAACTGCACTACCATCTATTGCAGGAGATGATACAATTAGTGACCTGGTGACATTTTCTTCACACTGCAACAGTCTTCTTTATCCTAATACTGCCTTCCTAACTTGATGAATGGAAACACCGAAGCTTTTCAGTATTAGTGTTTTGAAATCCTTAAGGAGAATATGCTAAAAACAAAAACTGTCTGCGCTTATCACAGTTCATTTGTTTGTTCTCAATGGCTTCAAACAAGAAATCAGTGGCACAGCCTAATCATCATCTTCTTTTAACGATCCCATAATCTCTTGCGGGGTGGAGTCTGGGCAACTGAATGGAGATAGCAGAGTGTTTACTGGCCAGATGCCTTTCCTGTTACCAATGCGGAGTTTTGTTCAGCAGATATATTCTCACTGTACAAAGAGAGAGAGAAATATCTGCCTCTACCTAGGATCGAATTCATGGCCTCCTGATTGTGAGGCAAGAGCTCCACCTCTAGGCCACCGCACCACTTATGGGAAGCCTAATCCTTCTTTCTAAATTCTAAAGTAACAATTTAGCAAAAGAAAGGAAACAAACACTCCTAAATCTTTGCTGCCTTGACCCATTAGGTGTTCTTGATGTTCCTGCAAATGTAACCCTAACCTGAAAGAATGCAGAAATGCACACATACTATTTGGGTCTTCATAATAGGAATCGAAGGGGTTTGACTCTCACCCTAGATCAGGCCTGACATGAAACAGGAACTCTCATTCAAAAGCATTCCATTAGAAGCCAAATCAAATCTTGATCCATTGAATTCGTAACAATGCTCCTTTTCATCTGCCAGTGCTTTTGACTTAATAATGTTCCAACCACACCGTTGGCTTTAGGTCAGTCTTCTTAACTGAGAACTCCCAGTTACGGAGGATTCCCATCATTCTCAACCAGCATGGGCACTGTATAAATATACCACAGAGTAACATTCCCAGAGGCACCTACAAGGAGTGAATTACATCTAGTCATTGTAAGCTGAGGCAAAGCATCATCCAATCAGATGTGGAAAACATCATTTTCTATCCCAGTACAATTGTGTTTCTTTCTGGTCGATCAGTACATCTCTTTGTCATAACAGTCATCAGCTGCTGGAATCACAGAGCCTAGCCAGTTAGCATTGTATTAAAGTTAATGAAAGGCAATTAGTATAATAAAGTGCTATCAAACATTTAAGGACATTTTATTCATACAATTAGCCAGAGGTTCTATTTGAGAGGAGATTTCATTTTTAAAATTTAATTATACCTTTACATGAGAATATTAAATTTGACATCCATTATTATAAAATAAAGAGATTGTGAGTTTGTGACCACTTGGAGACCAAAGCAAATTCTGTCAAAAAATATAAAACCAGGCCTCTTTGCACCAGCCCTGAAACTTACATTTACATTGCTTTTAATTTTTTCTTAATTTGGAAAAAATATTGAACATTTTTCCTGACTCTCGGGTCTAACCTGGAGTTTTAATGGACTCAGTTCACATAATACATTAAGTCATGGTTTATTAAATCAATTATTGTTTTTCTCCATTGGCAACTCAAGCTGGTCAATGGTCTATGTTATAACCTCCCATCTGGACAAGTTCTGGATCTTTAGGCCACATTCTGACAATAGCATGCATTTCCAAGGGAATTTGACATGATCTTAGAAATTGTTCCAGAACTTTGCTGGACAGAACACATATGAGAGCAAATGGTATGTGGGAATAACCTTGGGAGACAGGAATGCTGTCATGGGAGTTGTCAAATAAAAGGCAGTTGAACCTACAACAGTAATATGAGTGGGGCAAGAGGCTCAGAAAAGAGCCTACTTGGGGGGCTATAAAAGGGAGTGGAGGAGAGAAGTTCTTTCAGACTTGCAAGATGTCTGAAATGTCCTGTTAACTTTACAGCGAAGTGGAATTGGCTTTCCTGCTCATATTTCCTGTCTAGTCTTCCTTGTAAAGCTAATACCAATCTTGCAAGACTCAAAGCTATTATTGTACGGAGGAAAACCAATGAGATACATGCAATTTTCTCCCCATTTTTATGGCCTCAGTGTCCATCAAGATTATGTCACTAATACTTCAGAGCAAAATACTGATTTTAGTGGCACATTTTGATGTGAATGATGTGCACATGTATATACGAAACATTAGACAAATAAGTCTATGAAATCTTTGCTAGGCATAATAAACCTATTTACACAACAGACTTTCACAATTTCTCAAGGATGGTTACATCTTTTATTTCTACCCCTTCTGATGATGTCATCACCATATCTGCAGCCTTTGGAGATCAAAATTAAATTATGGCCTTTTTTCCCAACACAGGTCCAGAGATGATACGTGCGTTCCACATAGATGCAGCAATATAAATACGTTCATTTCATGCTACCATGAAAAACAAAATAACCTTTTAGTGTGGGAAATCTATAATGTAGGCAGCTTATTTTGCAGATAGGTAGTGCTTCTTTGAACCCATCCAATTTTCTGAAAATATCTTGCTGTGGTGGACCTCTAAAAGGCAGTGAGGTTTCTCATAGTATTTGACAATGAATAATACATTGGAAGCAAAGGCAGCCATTAGCTCTCTTCTAATCAGTATCATGTAGCATTTTACCAATTAACCACTTCTCTCAGACACTTACCATATGAAGTGGCTGTAGACAGAACTCCCACCAGGCTGGACTGGGCCATCTGCATTTAGAAAATTGCCTACACATTTATTAAAGTGAAATTCACCCATTAATTAGTCCTGTCAGTCTTTCCACCAAGGGTTCTCATTAGCACATTGATCTAATTACTACCACCAGAAGCAAAAGGGTGTGGAATTGGAAAAGATTGGGGCAAGGGAGCAGAAAGAGGAGAAGGAGAAGGAGAAGGAGAAGCAGAAGATTTTTTTTCTTCCCGATCATCAACACAAGAACAGCAAAAATCCAAACACCATGACAAAACTGAATAAGCGTTCATATCCAACATCTCTATTTTATCTTGATAAAATCTATATGAAATTCATTTTTAAAAACTTAGCAGTTCAAATAACCTAAAAGTACAAAACCCGAAGTGTTATGGCTTAGGTTTAGGCTACATTCACTCAATATGACACCATAACTACCAATCATGTTTGACTTAACTAGGAGTTCTGCAAATTCAATCTCTTTTATTAATTTACCATTTAGTGTGTCATGTGAAGGTAGAAAATTATGCTGAACTCAGCCACAACTTTAAATATTGGCCAAGCCTATGTTGGGACTCATATGCAAGCAAGAACTTTTTAACT